>NC_138381.1:11405628-11466636 GCF_054177405.1 Leptonychotes weddellii | reverse complement strand
CTTGGCTCTTTCCATAGTTTGGCTATTGTGGACATTGCTGCTATAAACATCGGGGTGCATGTACCCCTTTGGATCACTACATTTGTATCTTTGGGGTAAATACCCAGTAGTGCAATTGCTAGGTCGTAGGGTAGCTCTATTTTCAACTTTTTGAGGAACCTCCATACTGTTTTCCAGAGTGGCTGCACCAGCTTGCATTCCCACCAACAGTTTAGGAGGGTTCCCCTTTCTCCACATCTCCGCCAACATCTGTCATTTCCTGACTTGTTAATTTTAGTCTTTATGGCCATTCTATACAATGTATATTACTTTCCCTATTGAGAAAACTGTAATGATGTGCAATATACCCTTAACATCACGCAGTTGGCAAATGATGGAGCTGAGTGGAAGTCGAGATTATGGACATGGTCCATGTTCTTTTCTCTATCTTATGCTTTTTGTTTTTTATTTTGAATA
Organism: Leptonychotes weddellii; assembly: GCF_054177405.1. NCBI lineage: Eukaryota > Metazoa > Chordata > Mammalia > Carnivora > Phocidae > Leptonychotes > Leptonychotes weddellii. Next base: position 11,466,180 of record NC_138381.1, on the reverse strand, counting down.
ATGTTAGAATTTGGGGTGCCTGGGTGGCTCAGTCAGTTAAACATCTGCCTTTAGCTCAGGTCATGATTCCAGGATCTTGGGATTGAGGCCCCGTGTTGGGCTCCCTGCTCAGCAGGAAGTCTGCTTCTCCCTCTGCCCCTCCCCCTAAATTGTGCTCTCTCTCTCTCTCTCAAATAAATAAATAAATAAATAATCTTTCAAAAAAATGAATAATGTTAGCATGCATGTATCTTTTTTTTTTTTTAACCTTTAGCTATAACTGATAATTCCAGAATGTGGTGTTTGCATTGTCATTACTTAATTTTAACAAAATGCTATTACTTTTTGTAGAGATCATTGGCTGTACTCTTAGCCAAAAATAGGTCTTAATTTATTTAATATTGGAAGGCTCCAGAATAGTCACTCAACCCAAACCTGGAACCAAAGCAAGCTTCTGGAGGAAGTAATTTAGGAGACGCTTGAAGAATAAGTTTGAGTTAGCTAGGTGCAAGAAAAAAAGTAGAAAGATTTTCTAGGCACAAAAAGTAACATGAGAAAGACAGGGGCCATGAGACAACATGTAGCATGGGAGGAAGTAAAGATAATTCATGATTACTAAAGTAGGAAACATGGAGGAAAGTAATTTCAATTTTCTGATTCCTTCTGTTGTAATGGTCATGAGGAAAAAAAAAAAGAAAAAATGGACTTGAAATGTTCCATGGGTAATAGGGAGAAAAATATAATATAGTAGAATACAGTATAATACAATATATAATTTAATAATAACTCACCCCTTCTCCTCTCTTTAAGGGGTGTCCTAACACTGCCCACCAGCAACTCCCCTTCCTCTGGCTCTTAGCCTCATTATGGACACGGGTAACCAGTACATTGAGAACTGTCAGAAGGAGAAACAAGATCTAGAAAGACTGAGGGAAGAGCAAAGCAGGTGGGAGACTGGGTGGGTGAGCGTTTTGGGGAGTGTGACGGGGGGGATTTGGAAGTGAGCAGAAGATTGTTGGGGAATCACAACCATCCATTTGAGGGGGGTAGTAATGAGGCTGTTGTTTCTAATGACATCTTATTATATAATATTCATGTTCCCCTTCACCCACTCATGGCATTTTTCTGCAAGACTGTAGAAAAGTCATTGAGGGTTTTTCTCCTGGACCCTTTTTTACTAGGAATAAAACTCTTTCACATATGTCCACAATATATTTTTACACCATATTTTAAACTATTAAGAGTGGTTTTTTACAAATATATTTCCCACGTTTTCCCCAAAGAATCCCATTATTCTCTATTACTCTGATGATGTCCACTAGAAAGTCAAGTTCTTTATCAGAAGTGGTTAAAAAAAAAGTTTCCAATAATTTGAACAAATATTTCTGATTTTATTTATCTTCAAAGCTGATGACAAGGGATGCATCTAAGTAGTCAAACTACTTTGTACATTAAAACCTGAAAGAGAAGGAAACACATACCCCTGCCTATAGACACAAATACCAATCCATATATTTGAGCTCAATTCTGCTTCAATGAACTGAAAATTGCATATACTATGTTGAATTGCATTCAAAGCTTTGAATCATTTTCTCAACATCAATGCATCTTCAAAGAAACTGGCATGGGGAAACAAAAATCAGACATGCGAAAGTCACTGAATTTCAATCAGCAATTCATTACACAAATTTCAAATGTGGAAGCAATTACCTCTAACTTTTCTTGGAATTGAACTTTATCAGAGAACTACAAATGAAAATAAACAGTCTTAAGCCATGTTTTGGCCTTTAAAGAAACCCACCTCCTGCCCAAAGTGTTCACATGTAGTTAGAACTGCTACTCCACCCATGGGCTTTCTAAGGGAAATATTCCTCTTTGTTGACAGAGACTAAGTCTCCCCACTTGTCTCTTCTGCATCTTGATGTTTTACAGAGAAGGTGTGATTTATCAGCTACATATATTTTTAAGTTCATTCTGATGACATTCCTGCAAAATCCAATAATTACTTTTATTCCATCAGTTTTCCCACCTTATTTTTTTTTAAAGATTTTATTTATTTATTTGACAGAGAGAGACACAGTGAGAGAGGGAACACAAGCAGGGGGAGTGGGGGAGGGAGAAGCAGGCTTCCCGCAGAGCAGGGAGCCCATGCGGGGTTCGATCCCAGGACCCTGGGATCATGACCTGAGCTGAAGGCAGACGCTTAATGACTGAGCCACCCAGGCGCCCCTTGCCCACCCTATTTTTACAGATTCTGAAAGGAATTGACCAAAAGGATGGGGAATCTGAGCCTGAAATGCATAGCATTAGTTTCAGATTAGAAATCTACACTTTCGCGACCATACACAATATTTCGTTCCTACATTTTGCGAGTTAACTGTGTCCCTTTGAAATTCCCTCTGGCAGAAAAAGTATGTGAAAGTGGAAAATAAAGCAAAAAGGATGCATGCCATGTGCTTTAAGTGTCTCATGGAGGCGGAGGCTACCAGAGGATTGTTTAGACAGTTTAACCTGCCGTTTACTCTTGACAAAAGGCCCCAGACTTAATGCAGTGGAAATTAAGAGGAATAAAAGGCTCATCTCATGAGCAGGTGGGATATTAATTATGGAAGCGAAAGAATTCTATCTGATCTGAACTTTTCCACTAATGAAATTTTTAAGTTTCCATCAGTCATTTAATGATTCCAGAATGTCCCATTTCTTTAAAGAAGGGGGATATCTAATACACGTAGTTTTGCATTGCAAGGAAATGAAGAGGATGAAATCACCTTGGTCATAAGAGAGCCATATGCAGGACAGGATTAAGCATAACGGAAGCGGGACTTAGCAATAACTAAAATCCTAAAACATAAAGGAACAGCAGTGCATTTCAAAGCTACTGCCAGTTTGCTGGGTGCTGTCTTCAAATGTCAAAGATGTAAAAACAAAACTCAAAAGAACATACAATAAAAATAACTAACTTGTGACTGGTTACCTTTAATTTTTAAAGAAATTTATTTAACTTTCAAACAAGAAAATTTTCCCAGAGAATATTTGTTTTTTGTTAAAGATTTTATTTATTTATTTGAGAAGAGAGAGAGAACATGAGCGAGGAGAGAGGCAGAGGGAAAAGCCGATTCCCCGCTGGGAGCAGGGAGCCCTACTGACTATTCGGGGCTCCATCCTGGGACCCTGAAACCAGGACCTGACCTAAAGGCAGACACTTAACAACTGAGCCACCCAGGCATCCCAATAATTTGGTTTTTTAACAAAAGTTCGATATTTCAGCAGTAAGTCTAAGAAAGAAGCTTTTGTAAAGGACAGAGAATTAAGTGTATCCCCTATACATTTTGGTAAGAGGCCAATACCTCATTATTTATGGGCACTAGGTGATTGTATATTCTTTTTACATATGATAATACGCTCACCAAGGAACAGCGTAGGAAGCCGACTGGGCAATGTGAAAGTAGGGCGCGTCAGTGGAGAATGTGTCTCCCCAGGAAGCGTGGGGAATGTGAAGTGCATGTGATTGGTAGTTTTAAAAAAACACTAAGGATAGTAAAAGAGTAAGAGCATAAATAAATAAAATAAAAAAGTGAAGTGGTTATTCGTGTTTTCTTAGATTTACTAATATCCTCATGCATTTGTGTAAAGAAAGTTATGTGTTAAGAAAGATGTTCCTTCTACAGTTGAGTGAAAATGCCTCTCTGTGGCCTTCATACCTGAAAAATCACCTGGCTAAACACAGGATTATTTACCTTTAAATTGAACATGTGGTATGGTGCCCTGCTGGCGTGCATGTAATAAAGGAGACGTATGAAACAACAAATATTTTGAAAACACGTAGACTTTTCCTGCAGTGGCACTTCTGAACTAGATGTAGGAGACTTAGAATCTTGAAGACTTTGAATAAATGATGAAGTTAAAAAAACATGTTTGTCATTTGTTGAATGAAACAATTAAGCTAAATGATCACTATGGAACATTCTAGTTCTCAAACTTTCCATCTTATGACCATGTTTTAAACAGCTCCAGCATGCATTGTGCATAGTAGGTATGAAGTAAATGTTTAGTGCATAATGAATGGATATTGAACAGAAATTCTTCCTTGAGAAGAGCTGTTCTTGACATGCTCACTCAATTGCATGGTAAATTTTGATCCTTCGAAATTACGTCAGAACATCAAACTGTAGGATAAGAAATACCTACTGATGTTCAAATGCGGGTCAATGTCTTTCAATGTATGAGGAATACTTTCAGAAAATTCTTATTTATATTCAGGAAACTTAATTTTTTTGGTAAGGCTAAAAAAAAGATTGGGGCGCCTGGGTGGCTCAGTTGGTTAAGCGACTGCCTTCAGCTCAGGTCATGATCCTGGAGTCCCGGGATCGAGTCCCGCATCGGGCTCCCTGCTCGGCAGGGAGCCTGCTTCTCCCTCTGACCCTCCCCCCTCTCATGTGCTCTCTGTCTCTCTCATTCTCTCTGTTTCAAATAAATAAATAAAATCTTAAAAAAAAAAATAAAAAAAAATAAAAAAAAGATAAAGCCTTGGGATGTCTGGGTGGCTCAGTCGGTTAAACGTTTGCCTTCGGGGGTGCCTGGGTGGCTCAGTCGTTAAGCGCCTGCCTTTGGCTCAGTCATGATCTCAGGGTCCTGGGATCGAGCCCCGCATTGGGCTCCCTGCTCCGCGGGAAGCCTGCCTCTCCCTCTCCCACTCCCCCTGCTTGTGTTCCCTCTCTCGCTGTCTCTCTCTCTGTCAAATAAATAAAATTAAAAACAAAACAAAACAAAACAAAACAAAAAAGTCTGCCTTCGGCTCAGGTAATGATCCCGGGGTTACCTTTGGGATCGAGTCCTGCATCGGACGCCCTGCTCAGTGGGGAGTCTGCTTCTCCCTCTCCCTCTGCTGCTTCCCCTGCTTGTGCTCTCTCTCTTTCTCTGATGGATAAATAAAATCTTTTTTTTTCTAAATAAAATCTTAAAAGAAAAATAAAGCCAAAACACTCATGTTTTTTTTTTTTTTCCTTCACTATAAGCTGGACCAGGACTTATAATCTGTCAAGATAAGTCTTGATTCTGCCACTTGCCAGTAAAACTATTTAACTTCTCTGAAGCTTGGTCCCTTCCTCTATAATGCGGAGGTAAAACAACCTACGTCTGATTAATACATATTTGAATGAATATAAAGAAGGATCTGGTATATGCCAGGAATATCAGCAGCGTTTAATAAATTAAATTTACAAATTCTGTGAGGATTAAGACAAGCATTATCATCAGCACCTGATAGAGTAGAAAGTGGAGACCATGGGTGGTTTTTGAGATTTTTTAGGAGAAATATTAAAATGATATAAAATCCCAACAATGATTGGAACACAGGCTTCCTTTCTCTGAGGTCTTCCATGCTTGGTTTTTCTATGATGTGTCCAGAGGTTATTGTTGGATATACACTTGTATTTTTAACTTTTATTTGTTCAAATGTGTCAGGATGTCATGAGAGGGATTTTGACTATCAAATGGAAGTGAAAGTTCAATAATTTTATCATTATAATTGCACTTTATTCTGGATAGTGCAAAACAACCTTATAAAAATAGAATAATCACATATTTGTTTGAACTCATAAAAAGCAAGGTCAAAGCAGAATATTAAGTATTTTGAGTCAAATATTAACAATATATCAAAAACTGTAATAAAAGGAGAATATTTAAAGCAGTAAATAATGTACAAATGATTTGTTTCACAGGTATAACTTCTATGTTAGAAAACTAAAGTGGATGGCATAGATTTTAGATGTTCAATAAAAAGTAAGCATATGTGGAAATATTTTAAAGCTTACAGACTTTGAAAATAAAGAAGGAACTTAGGTTTCATCTAACGAATAAATAGTACACATAAGAAAAAGAAACAAAGTGGAAAATGTACACAAATGGCCCAAGGCACTTTGTCTAACAATGAAATTTTATTTTTAGAAATATAAAAACATACCATTTTTTCCTTTTCATTTCTGGAACGTTTTATGTGTACTCCGTTATAGGTTACAAAGTTCTCCTAAACATAATAAAAATGATGATGATGATGATGATGACGGTAATAATGGTAATATCCCTAGATGAAAATCAAAGTATATACTGCAAAATTTTATACATATACATCTCCAGTGTATTTCACTGGGGAGGTAGATATTAGTTTATATCACCTGTATGTTAACCCAGAATAGCAATAAGCCGGCTGAAGTGAAGAAACAAATCTGCCTCCAAGATCACCAATAAAACATGGGCAGAAGGAATTCTCAGAGCCATTTAAAGGACTTCATGAACTCTGAATCTGTTCTTTGAGGATCATGGTCTTTTGTCTCCCAACCCCCCCTGAAATGATTTTTTAACTGTTGACGATTTCAAAAATATTTTAGCAACAAAACATTTTTAAAATTTGTTATTTCAGAGAGTAGCAATGGAAAGCTTTTTCTTAAAAGTGTCCATAAACTGTTGGAACTCATTGCCAATTAAAGGCAGAAAAAGTGCCAGTACTTAACGATGTAGTAAATGGTTTACTGACATGCCTGACATAGGGGTAGATACTGTGAGTGATTAATTTATATCCCTTTGGAGAGATCATATGCTAAAGCGAGTATGAAATCCGTCACATGGGCATAGCGTGGAGGGTGGAAATAATGTTACACGCCAAAAGATATTAAGAGCCAGGAGATGCAAGTACAAATTCACCTTGACTGTGTAGTGCCCATGTAACCTTCAATAAGCCTACATCTCTTGGGTTTCAAGGAAACTATTTTGCTTACCTGAAGGGCAAACACATCACAGGGTCTCCTGAGGCTCCTTCACTGCTCTGCTCTGTGATTCTATCTTTTTTACTTCAATGTTCCTAGGCTGAAGGGCTAGACATTTCCTAATTTTGAAGACAAGGAAAAATTTGCTATACATTTCCCCCTGTTTTGTCCTTGAGTGACCTTTAGTATCTGGGAGTAACTAAATATAACATGTTTTATATGTGGAAGGTAGACTTCTATGCCACCTTTTTTTCCCCCAGAGAATTCCTAAGGACCTAGATACTGGAAGAGAGAAACTCACGTGGAAAGCGACTTTGCAACACAGTGGGAATTCTCACTTCCATTGTCTGAAATCTGCAAACAGGGAAGAAGCTGGAATAAGCCTCACAGATGGATTCCACCAAGAAAACTGAAGCCGCCATTAGGAAGCAAAAGATAGCTAAGAGGCAAGTCAGATGGTCCATAAGTTAGCTGGAAACCAGCTCTTCTTCAGCCTTGTAAAGAACATGCAGTGTGAGAGCTTTGATTCCTAAACGGTTGGGTTTGTAAATAAAATGGAAGATTTTTGTCCTTCTGGATATGAAGTTATTAATTACATAGGTGTAAATCACTGGGGGAATGTTGTCCTTAAACTATGTAAACACGACATTTTTGAAAAAATTTGGAGATGACAAAGATACTGGCCAGTCGGATAAGACTTCATATAAGCTGCGAGTTGATGTGTCATCACTGAAAGAGACCTTTTCTGGACACAAACAGGTTGCAGGGCTGGGCCTTCTTGCTAATAAAAGTCTTATTGTATTGGGGTTATTACATAGTTCTATTGCACGAGACTTATTTTCATCGTCAAACACCATCTGGTAGCAACGTGAGAATCAAGTGTGTTGCTATGAACTACCTTTTCCATAGAAAGCTACTGATATTTACCAAAGATACTGACCATCCAATTGGGTTAGGTCAATTTCAGACAGTGGCACAGCCAAATCAATTATCTGGAGAATCTGGAGTTGCTTATGATCACCTAAGGTTAGAATGAAGGGAAACAGAGGCCAGATATTTCCTTGGACTTACCAGTGGTATCAGTAATAAAAAAAGATAAAGAAAGATAGGGAGTTGAGGAATGTGTGTGAATAACCTTCTCTTCTTGATCTTTTCTTATTCAGAATAAGGTGATACTAAATTAAATTATTAGGATAGATTTGACTGGGCTGAAATAGAAAGAGATTTGTGGTCTTCCATCCTATTTTTGATTATTCTTTTTTTTTTAAGATTTTATTTATTTGAGAATGAGAGTGAGAGAGAGAGCACAAGCGGGAGGGAGAAACAGGCTTTCCACTGAGCAAGGAGCCCGACTTGGGGCTTGATCCCAGGACCCCAGGATCATGACCTCAGCTGAAGGCAGACGCTTAACCAACTAAGCCACCCAGGTGCCCTTGATTATTCTTGACAAATTTAAAATGATATCCTGTTTGTAAAGTTAAGTTCTCAACCCATTGCTTTATAGCAGGGAATGAAATAGGCAAAAATGCCTGCCCTCATGAACCTTGTACTCTAATGTAGCAGTGAAGGCAGAAAATAGGTATGTTCACAGTAATAAATTAGATGACGTCAAGTGCTATGGAGAAAAACAGAGCAGAAAAGGTGGTAGGAAGCACTGGGGAGGAGGAGACAGACGCATGTAGTTTTTTTTTTTAATTTTATTTTATTATGTTATGTTAGTCACCATACATTACATCATTAGTTTTTGATGTAGTGTTCCATGATTCACCATTGAGACAGACGCATGAGGTTTTAAAAATGTCAGGCAAGACCAAACTGTTCACGGACAGGTTTTTGCCTGAGCATCTGGGAGGCTGCAATTGCAGTTACTGTAAATGTGGAAGAGATCTTAGGAGAAGCAGATTTTGGGGGGGCAGATCAGGGGCTTAGTTTCACATATTACGTTCAATGTGACTATTAGACTTGCCATTGGATGCACCAAGTAGACAACTGAGTATACATATCTGGAAATCAGGAGAGAGGTCTGGGCTAAAAGATCTATGTTGACCATCAGCACTTAGATGACATTAAGATGTTAGGAAAGTATGTGTACCTATAAGTAGGAAAAGGAAGAGACCCCAAAAGTGAGCCTTGGCACACTCCCAAAGTAAGAGACCGGGAGAGATAAAGACAAAAACCAGGGGTGAGGGGAGTGGAAGGTATGTTTCCAGGAAGAAGGAGTTATGAATTCTACACTGGTGTCACACATCATTTTTTTTCTCTTTACCTTTAAAAGTTAGGGTGTTCAATTAAAAACATCTTTTGGGAACTGAGATTATTACATGGAATAATTTGAATATTTGTAACACAAGACTCCTTTGTGTACACACTGGATGGGGAAGGGGTTCCATATTTATAAAAATATATTTGTGCGAGTCTGACCACCTAAACAACTAAAATATTGGTCTTCTTAGATATGTTTAGTTTTTCTTTTTTTTTTTTCCAAGGAAGGCAGATTTCTATAATATTTCTGTGAGGTCAGCTGTATAGCTCTCTACGCCCTCAGTCAGAGAGCCCTGGAAATTACAGTTTGCTGAGCACCTGGGATGTGGAGCTCACAGCTATCAAGAAGTGACAAGAAGCCCTGAAATATTAAGCATTTTTTCACACATACTACCTAAGGGCTGAATGCATACTTCTCTATTGATAAAAATGCATTTGTTTCAACTCAAATGTAGCCATTTCTAAAATGCTCATCACTAAATATTGTAAAGAAAGAATTTCAACATTTTGCTCAAAAAATGGGATATAAACCAGGAAAGGTCAAGTGAGAAATTACTATATATATATTTCCTATTTTATCATGAAAATGTACAAGTACACAGAAAAGTTAAAAGAATTTTATGCGGACATTTTTATATCCACCACCTGGATTTTACCAATAAATTTTTTTTTAAAGATTTTATTTATTTATTTGATAGAGACACAGCGAGAGAGGGAACACAAGCAGGGGGAGTGGGAGAGGGAGAAGCAGGCTTCCCGCCGAGCAGGAAGCCTGATGTGGGGCTCGATCCCAGGACCCTGGGATCATGACCTGAGCCGAAGGCAGACGCTTAACGACTGAGCCACCCAGGCACCCCAATAAATTTTTACTATAATTATTTTATCACATATTTATACACCCTTCTATCCATTTTTTTTGATGCATTTCAAAGTAAGTTGCCAATGTTAGTTTCCTCCTAACTACTTGAGCATGTATACCACCAACTACAGTTGAATATTTGCTTACAGTTTTTCTTTCTTTTTTTTAAAGATTTTATTTATTTTATTTGACAGAAAGGGAACACAAGCAGGGGGAGTGGGAGAGGGAGAAGCAGGCTTCCCGTGGAGCAGGGAGCCTGATGCGGGGCTCAATCCCAGGACACCGGGATTATGACCTGAGCCGAAGGCAGACACTTAACGACTGAGCCACCCAGGCACCCCCTTTGGATTTATACACAAATGAAATTCACAAATCTAAATCTCAAATGTGCATTGACTGAATTTTACAACCTAAACCTTACCAAGATATAGACATTACCACTGACTCAGAAAGTTCCCGTGTGCTCTTTTCCATTCATTCCTCACTCCCACCTCAGAGTAACTGCAGTTCTGATATTTTTCATCACAGATTGGCTTAACTTGTTTTAGAATTTTGTATAAATGGAACCATGCAGGGGTGCCTGGATGGCACAGTCAGTTAAGCGACCGACTCTTGGTATCATCTCAGGTCATGATCTCAGGGTGGTAAGATCGAGCCCCATGTCGGGCTCCGTGCTCAGCACCGAGTCTGCTTGAGATTCTCTCTCCCTCTCCCTCTGCCCCTCCTATTCGTGCTCCCTCTCTCTCTAAAACAAATAAAGAAATCTTTAAATGGAATCATGTACTATTTTCTCATTTGTTTAAAGTTCCTTCCCTGAAACACACTGTTGGAAAATATCTTATTTGAAGACAGAGCTTTCAAAAGGAAACCAAATGATTAATATAGACCTAGTCAAATGAATAGTTACATGCATGACAATGGAATGATATAGATTCTTTTGTCTTTGTTTTCAGAGGAACATTCCTCTGTGTGTGTGTTTTGGGGGGGTGCACGGTTTATGGGGAAAATCATCTTGGAACACAAACATGCATTCTGTGCAAGAGAGCTGATATTTACAGACCACCTAACGTGCACCAGATGTTTGACATATATTCTTTCACTTAAACCTCATACTCCAAGAGGTATTACCTCCCATGTACTCCTTGCCAAACCCTGCTGCCTCCCAGAGCTTCCTCCTACCCTGCAGGTGATGGGATAATCAGGGCTCCCTGGAGGTAAGATGCAATTCCTCACCAGCCTCCTTTTGCCTTCTTCTTGTTGTTTTCCTGTTACTTCATTTTCTTTAGTCTTGCTCTAGACAATGTGACAACTAGTCAATCTGTTAAATTGTCATGACTTAATGTCCTATGAATGTTAATGTCCTAATACACACTTCCCCAAGCTACATAATATATTTATTTTGCAACAAGTCCTCCGGAGACTGGATATCTTTAAACAGAAACTCCATGGTGAAAATTTCAGTGCTCCTTTCTTTGGATGGATTGAGAATATATTTCAAGAGGCAGGCATTTGCACATTTCTAATGTGTATATTAACGAACCTTGTAACAGTTTCCAGACTATTGCTCATTGTTTCTAGACACATGATTTTTCCACATCCATCACTAGGAACTCAGGTATTACAGACCCGGATCAAGACTTTAACTGAGAATTCTAGAACCTTCAGACCCATTCGGGTGGAGTGAAGGAGGCATATTTAGTATCCACATGAACAATATATCTGGGATTCTGGTTTCTTCATTCTTTGACATTCTTACTTTTGGTAAATTATTTTACTCTGCCTCCCTCAGCTGTGGTCACATCCTTGTTCATCACAATAAATTCATGACTTCTAGACCTTGATTTTAAGAATCCCACTCACTGACCACCATCTTCTATCCATCCTGCTCTAATTTCCTCATTCCAAAAGACCTTCAGCTTATTGCTCCTCATTTTTTCCCCTAATCATTTGTTACCTCTATGGCATGCTCCATACTTAACAATCGCTCCTCACCGTCTCTCCTCTCTCCTGTGCTTGTCTAGAAGAAGCTCCATCCTGGTAGAAATGCAACTATCAACTCCTTTCCTGCCACCTTATCTCCAGCATCCAGACAATGTTCTGGCAACATCTAGGGGCTCTAGAAGTATTTGATCATTGAAGAATGACGGATGGCTGATGCGTGGAATTATGCCATTATGTAAGGTTTATCTTGAATCTTTCATTTCCTCCAGGATGTCCAGCGTTACTGGGGATAATATGGGAGAGACCCGATTATACCAGTTCTTACCCTCTGGCTCTGATGTCCTTTGTGCTTAGAAACTGTGGCTGTGCTCTGCATGGCTCCTGCCAATGACTGGATCCAAAGTGCAACATACTGGAAGCTTTGACCCCTCCCTTGGCAGTTGCTCAGAGCCCAGGGGGTTCCTCTCAGCAGTTTATCTCACTTCTATTGGCAGCAACTTCCTGGAATATCTTGGGCTGATAATGGTGACTGTTCCAAGAAATTCCTACTTAAAACGTATGTTGTTTCTGGTGTCCGTCCAGGATTGCTCCCTCCTCACAAAGCTTGTGGCTACATTCAGTCAGCAGAGTTCAGTGTTCCTTGAGGGAAGATCTGGCTTTTTCAAAAGTAAGAGATTTTTTTTTTTTTTCAAAATCTTGCCTTTCAGGAAAGTTCTTGAAGTTCCCCAAAGGGTTAGAGGGGAAGCAATGAGTATAATAGCACAACACACAGCCACATTCCAATCTCTCTCTTCTGTCCAGTGTGGGTGGAGGGTGGCCTCTCTGAGGGAGTGCTCTACAGACCATAAAATGTGGAGCCCGTCCCTCTCTTCCGCACCGTCTAAACTCAGACATCAGAGAGGTTCCTACTGCGATTTTTCATGTCTCTGCCCACAGGACTCAGGAACTTGAGTTTCAGCAATAATCCCGGTTATCTCATTCCTCTTCCTTCACTCTCCCTCTGCACGAAGTTAGAAAAGCAAACAGTACTTGTTGGCTCCAGACTAGTTAAAAATATGTATACAATACAGTCAAAATTGTCCATCACAGGCAACAAATTTGAGCAGCCCTTATCCTTCACACTAAGGCAGTTTCCCAAAGTTGCGTGACTAAAAAATCACCTAGGATACATGTTAAAAATTGTAACAAACTTGACACCCAAGTCCAGGCTCATCCCCTGGAGGTTATGATATTAGGTTATTTTGAGGGGCAGGGGGGCTGGGGTCAGCTGTCCTAACGATGTCACAGATGATTCAAATAATCAGTCAAGTTTGATTAAGTTCTAGATCAGAAAATAGGAATGCTTGTCATTTTGATCACTCATTCTTCATTCCCTCCCTCTAACTGTAGAATAGAAGGGCTCTCCCTTCTTTCCTCCTTCGTCTTTCTGTCTTGGGGAAAATGTGAAAAGTGAAGGACCAGAGGGCAAAAAAAGATAATCAAATGTTTAAAATATTTCTGAAGCTCAGTGCCAATCCTAGATAAATGTGAACTCATTCCGAGCTGCCGTAACAAAAATACCATAGACTGGGTGGCTTGTAAAGAACATTTATTTCTTACAGTTTTGGAGCTGGGAAGTCCAAGAACAAAGCTCTAGCAGATTCGCTGTCTGGTGAGAACCTGCTTCCGGGTGTCTCTGCCATATCCTTACATGGCGAAAGGGTCAAAGGAGCTCTGTAAGGTCTCTTTTATAAAAAAATTCATCCCATTCATGGGGGCTCCGCTCTTTCATCCTCATCACCTCCCAAAGGCCCCACCTTCTGATACCATTACATTGGGCATTAGGATTTCCAAATACGAATTCCAGGGGAACACAAATGAGAGTATAGCTAGAGCACTCAATTTTTTTATTCATTAAATCTATGAACACTTGCATAAATGATCTCAAACATTGTGAATGAAAAAAAGAGGAGTGCAAGTCATCATAGAATAGGATCAATGTTTCCCAGCCCACACAGTTGTTGAGAGAGAACTGTTAACTGATAAGGGCAAGAATGGGAGGCCTCCATAGACTCTCCTTTCTGTCAGTCTAAGTGCTGACTGAACATGTAAACAGAATCCAAACCAGACTTTGAATTGTGGTTGTGCTTTGCCCAGTAGAGTTTTCAGAGAGAAATAGATTTTGGAGTGTATCAAAGTAGGGCAGGGTGAGAACATTTTGGAACCTAATGCAAGCCTTGGAAACAGCTGCTTTTCCTTCAGACGGGAAGGCTAATGAGGGGTGAAAAGAGCGATGACCAAGCACAGTGGAGAATCGGCAGGGTCTTGACCAATCCCAAACTACTGCTGGTTCCAGGACCTTCTCATTTTCTACCCTTCCCTTTTCCTACTTAGACATAGCTAGTCCACGAGAGGGGCAGTCACACGCCAGGTCGCTGTTATTATGTGTAAATGGGTTTGGTTTTGGTGTAGATGTTTTATAATGTGTTTTAGGGATGTAAGTAATCTATGTACACATATATTCAAAGAATATTCATAGAACAAATATGTCAGATGTATGTACATATACATATGTACACATATTCACACATTGTAGACAGTATCAAAATAATAATTATTTGTGTGTATTGTTTTCAAAGAGCTTTCTATATATACTACTTCATCTATTTAACCCTCGTAAGACCCTTCTGAGGTTGGAATTATAATTGTGTTCATTTTCAGAAGTGGGGACTGAGGCTCAGAGAGGTCAAGTGGTCTGTCTAAAGGCGGCACAATCTAGTAAGTGGCTGATCCAGGATTCAAATTCTTGTGTTCTGCACTTACTCTGTGCTCATTTCTTCATAATATGCCTCTTATCTTTTATTACCTAATATCATCTTTGGGTCAGTCACCAAAAAACTTTGAATAGGAATAAGGTTTCCCACTACTTGTTACAATTTTCAGTCTGTTCTTTTTCACATGAAACCTTCAGGTATCAGGTGACTTTAGTGTCTCTTCCTTCTTTTCTAATTTTTACAAGAAAAGGTGTGAATATATTTATACTGAAAGTGGGGGATCGAAATATTGAGGCTGGATATTTTCCCTTATGAGTAGTATTTTTATCTTAATTGGAGACAATGGCTTAGCAAAAAGAAGTGTGTGTATGTGTGTGTGTGTGTGTGTGTATGTTTAGAGGGGATGGAAGGACCCATAGAACCTTCCACATACATTTTTATCTGCTAAATCTATTTGTAGGTCCAACTTTGAGGTGCTAGGCATTTCACTTTAGAAAAATAAGGAGAGGTAGAAGTTCCAAGTCAGATAGAAATGAAGTTATTTAAAAATAATGAAGTCTGCTTTATATAAGCTAGCACAGAAACCAGTAACAGTATGGTAAAATTCTCCACTTCACACATACATTAGGAGGTGTCAATGTTTTCAGACCATAATTTAAGGGCATGTGTGATTAACAAAGAATATATAATCTTTACTTTCCTTAGTGAAGGGAGTTACATAATTGGGGTTAGTATTAGCTTTCTGCACATGAACAAGTAAATTGAAAGATTAAATTATGTAAACTAATTTAGATTCTTCTCTTAACCCTTATACATATTTAAGTGTGTTAGTGTTTACTGATTAATAAATTAGATACAAGTTAGTTTAAATCAAGCAAATTACTCACATACTCATTTAATTTTAAATCCTTAACTACCTCCTTATTTTTAAGGCAGCTATGTAAAGAAAGAGGCATAGACTAATTAAAATAAGGACTAGAAGAATAGTCAAAGAAAAAGGGGGATAAAATAAAGAATAGAGAAGTGCCTTAAAATACATATTTTATTTATATATATTTGATGTTTGCTCTCTCTATATGTTTGATATATATATATATATGTATTTGATGTTTGTTAGATCTGATTTCCCTAAATCAAAGATAATTTATTTAATTGTATTACATTTATATTTCTGTTACCAACTAAAATATCTCATTAGGTTGACTTAATTCAGTCTGAATTTAATATTACCAGGCTGGCTTCTCAATAAAGGATGGAACACATGAAATACCATCAAAGACACATTCTTGCTTTTGTGGGCCCTTGGCACTTCACAGATATGGGCACCTTCCTCCAAAAAAAATATTGAAAATTGTATCTTATGACTCTTATTTTAAAGACAAACATGTTAAAATTATATATTAAAACAGTTTCACTGACCTAAAGGGTTGCTTTTTTTATTCTGGAAAAAGGCAGGCCTCTTAGTATAAGATGAAACAAATAAATATCACCAGGACACATCATGAATTTCCTAAATCCCTTCTGTAATTAAAAAATAATAATAAAAATATTTTTTACTACATTGTTATAAAGGCAATTATGTTAAAATATATATTAAAACATGTTCATAGATCTAAAAGTTCTTTTGGTTTCTTTGGATTTTCAACGAAATTAGGACATTTTATGGATCCCTAAAAGTATCATGGACCCTTGGCTCTTGGTTCTGGGCCTGAGGTGTAAATTGGCTTTGAGCACCCTAACTCTTAAAGCTGCAGACAATGTGATTTCTTCTGGGTCTCTCAAACATGCAGTTTTCTTGCACTAATCTGTTTTTTGTTCCTTTGTACCCTTCTCAGTAGGTGGCAAATCCCTACTCAACCACGGAGCCTCACCTCAAATTTTCTCTCATTGGTGAAGTTTTTCCTGAGTCCCCAGGTGGAATTAGTCACACCGATCTTCCCTTGGCTCTTTATATATAACTTTAAAGAAATGAAGAAAAAACCTAGAAACCTTATCATTGTAAATACCTTACAGTATCACTACATTTATTTTTTGATAAGCATTTTATTTTCGAATGGTTTTCTCCTTACTACAAAATTGCAGAGATAGAGAGTTCCCACAAACCCCTCATTGTTCTCAGCTGCCCCTGATGTTATTCTCTTGCATTTTTGAGATGCATCTGTCAGATCTAAGAAACCAACATTAGTCCTTTATTATTAACTAAACTTCAGATTTTACTCTGATTTTATCAGGGTTTCCAATAATGTCTTTTCTCCCCCCATGTTCCAGCCTATCCAGGATCCCATATTGCATTTTGTCATCATGTTTCTCTCGTCTTCTCTGAACTGTAACAATTTCTCAGGATTTTTCTTGTGTATACGAACTCAATACTTTTGGGAAGGAACAGTCAGGTATTTTGTAGATTAGTCCTCAGCTTGGGTTTGTCTTTCCATGGTTTTTTTTTTTTTTTTTCCATGATTGGCCTAAGGTTATGGTATTTGGGAAAAAAGTACCATAAAGCTTGTTGACCTTAAAAATAAAACTGTCAATTATCTTATCAGCAAAATGGGCTTATTCTGGAATAGCAGAGAATTGTAATTTGGGACATGCAGGCTACAAAAAACCATAGGCAAGTCTGGAGAACAAAGGAGAGGAATGCTCTTTTATAGGGGAGAGGAGGGAGTTGGGAGGGATTGTTATAAACAAAAAGCCCACTGGAGTAAACTGGAAGTTTGAAGTGTGGTGGCTTTTCATTGGCTGAGATGTGACAGTCTCTCATTGCCTGGGCTGTTGCCAGGCAAGGAGAAAATCTTTCCTCCTCCTGCTGTGGTAGTCAAGTAGGTGTCTCCTTCTCCTTCTCCCTCTCGTTTTCCCTCTCCCTCCCCCACTCCTCCCCTTCCCCTTCCCTTCTTCTTCCTCTTCCTCTTTTTCTTCTTCTCCTCTTTCTTCTTCTCCTTTCTTCTTCTTCTCCTTTCTTCTCCTTCTTCTTCTCCTTCTCCCTCTCGTTTTCCCTCTCCCTCCCCCCCTCCCCTTCCCCTTCTTCTTCCCCTTCTCTTCTTCTTCCTCTTCCTCTTTTTCTTCTTCTCCTTTCTTCTCCTTCTCCTTCTCCTTCTTCCTCTTCCTCTTTTTCTTCTTCTCCTCTTTCTTCTTCTCCTTTCTTCTCCTTCTTCTTCTTTTTAAGATCTTATTTGTCAGAGAGAGAGAGAGCATGCACAGGATCAGTGGGGAGTAGCAGAGGAAGAGGGAGAAGAAGACTCCCCACTAAGCAAGGAGCCTGATGTGGGGACTCAATCCCGGGACGCTGGGATCATGACCCCAGCTGAAGGCAGCCACTTAACCGACTGAGCCACCCAGGAGTCCCCTATAGGTGTCTTCTTGATGTCCCCTATAGGCATCTTGCAATAGATCTCTTCCTGTTGGCTTTTCAAAGGGCTGCAAGGAGTGGTAAGGTGTGAGAACTCCACCTTCTTCTCCAGCTCCATTTTTTTTTTTTAAAGATTTTATTTATTTATTTGAGACAGAGAGAATGAGAGAGACAGAGAGCACATGAGAGGGGGAGGGTCAGAGGGAGAAGCAGGCTCCCTGCCGAGCAGGGAGCCCGATGCAGGACTCGATCCAGGGACTCCAGGATCATGACCTGAGCCGAAGGCAGTCGCTTAACCAACTGAGCCACCCAGGCGTCCTCCAGCTCCATTTTAAATGAGGTTTCCTTTTATTAATTTTCACAAGGTAAAGGATCCTCTCATTATGTCATATCAGGGGTACCACTTTAACTTGTGGCTATGTATTGACATTGAGGATATGTTTCCTCATTGAAGATAAGGTCCTGTATCAAATTGAACATGGCTGAATCTCCTTAGCATGTAGAACAATGCCTGAAAAGTACCAACAATCCAGTAACATATTTTTTTCACAGCACATTGCTTCCTTATCTTCCTTGCTAGACAAGGAGCCCCTTATGATGAGAGACTGTCTTGTTCATTTGTTTCTCTATCCCCTCAGCATGAAGCCTATTTCTTGGTATAAGGAAATGCTAAATAAAGGTTTGGAAATTCGTGTTAAAAGAATTGCTTACTCTTTTTTGGTAGCGATTTTCAAGAGCCTGCCATGTTTAACGTGTTCACACAAAGAAAATAGCTGGCAAGTCACAGACCCTTTTACTTAAGCTGATAAATGGCTATTCTTTGTGGTAAGTACAAATGAAACTCAAAGCTTTTTCCTGTTTATGGACATTAGTCCAACTTGATCTTTATATATCATAGACTTACTGAAGCTGTTATTAAAGCCTTCTCTCTCAATGGTGCCCTCGGGGTCAGTACTGGGATTTCTTATTCATTAAAGTTAATTCTTCACTAGTGAACACTGAGTGTCCTGGCTTATGTTGAAGTTGACCTAGCGATTTATGGCACTGGGGAACTAATACAGTAAATAAAAAAGAAAGTGATACAAAAAGACACCAAATTAGAGAATTGATAGAGATAGTAATGCCAAAAGGAACAAGGCATAATCTAAAGGCCTTCAACGGGGGAATATTGACATAAATTGTGAAACATTCATATAATGGGCTATTAAACAATTGTTACAATTTTTGTTTAAGATGAAATGTTAATGGCTTAAGTTTTTGCTTTTTGATACCCATTATATCTATGGGAATAATGTCAACAAAGACATGCAAAAATAGAACATAAAGAATATCTCCAATCCCACCCACTTCTCTTCTTTGTACGGGTAATATCTAAGAGACAGACAGATGGACAGTGTAAAAACAGAGGGCCAGACAAAAGTGTATATACTAGTCTTCAATAAATTGAATTATTCCATACATACTGTTTTGTAATATTTCATGTTTTGTATAAGCAGTCCATACATTTCTGGGTTGTGTGATAATTTGAACCACCTTCCTTGAGCTTTACTCATAATAAATAAAGCTTGATCCTGAGATTTTGTTTCCAGATCAAGCTGGTACGTTTTTTGTTTTGTTTTGTTTGTTTTTTGAGGGAGGGAGAGAGAGAGAGAAAGAGAGAGAGGGTGGGGGAGGGGCAGAGGGAGAGAGAGAATCTTAAGTAGGCTCCACACTGGGTGTGGAGCCCACCCTGGGGCTCAATCTCCTGACTCAGATCATGACTTGAGATGAAATCAAGAGTCAGACGTTTAACCAACTGGGCCACACAGTTGCCCCAAGCTGGTATGTTTTGACTCTTTTTCCTGAGATTATTGTTATGCTAAATGCTTTTCAGCCATGCATGCAACTGGATTCCTGGCAGAATGGCTCTCTCATCTGCAAGTTATGCCCAGACTATCCATGAATGTCGGGATGCCCTGTAAGGGTACTTTAGGATCATTTTCACATTCTATTCTGATTTATTGTTTACATGTCTTTCTGTTTTGCTACTATATAAGGTCCTTGAGAGCAGAAGATCATTTCTGCATCTACCCCAATGTCTAGTTCATGCTTTGCACAAAGAGCTGAATAAGTCATTTTTGAATGAATACAACTGGACTGTTTTTAACAGAACCTTTTGTCCCTAATGCCATTAGTGAAGGGGCTAACTTCATATTGGAAGAGTTGGATCAGGCACAAATAAAGCACACAATAAATGTGGGTAGCTGGCAGATTCTAGAACTCTATCAAAATGTTTCAGGACGTTTATTCAAATCTGCCATTTTCCACATGCACACACACACACACAGACACACTGACAGCTGTTGTACCCTGGGACAACTGCCATTCATCACGGTTTCTAAGCCATTACTTTTCCTATGGACCCTAGCTGATGCTTCCTTCAAAAACTGTGAAAGGTCTGCTAATTTCTTCCAGTGAAAGAGCAAGAGAAGCACAAAAGTTGAAACCTGGAAGGCCATTCAATAGAACATATGGGAAGGGATGGTACCCCCAAATAAGAAAATAAAAACAAATTCACCAAATTGTCAATGTTTTATTAATAACCCTTAATAATTATGGATATTTGGCTCCCACTGAAATTTAAAAATTTATCATTTGTGTCTTTTAAATTATTAAAATCTCTATGCATTTGCTTACTTTTTCAAAATATTACTCATAAGAAATCATGACAATACGATTTATGGCAAATCCCTTTTATATCATTAGTGAATCTTCCAAAGATGCCCAAGAACGGAGAAGATCCTAGAGGCCAGAAGTTCAAAATCAGGGTGTTGTCCAGGCCATGCTCCTTCTGAAGCCTAGAAAGAAGAATCCTTCCTTGCCTCTTCTAATGTGGCTCCCAGCAGTGTCTGCCATTCCTTGGCTTACAGCTGTATCACTCCCATCTCCAGACTCCCAATCTTCACATGGCCTTCTTCCTTCTGTGTGTCTTCTCCTCTTCTTATAAGGATACTAGTCATTCGATTTAGGATTTACTCTAATCCAGTATGATTTCCTCTCTTTCTTCAACCAATTGTTTCTGCGAAGATCTTATTTCCAAATAAGGTTCACAATCTGACTTTTTTGGTTCAAGATAAATTTTTGCTGAAACTACTATGGCCAGAACTGGGACCTAGAATCCAGCCACAGCACTAGGCAAACAAGCATTTCAGTAAACCCAGAGCCCACATCATAACTGGTTGTAAATATCTCACTAGTAGTTCAAAGGGCTTCTTGGTGAGAAAAAGCCCTTCTTCCATCCCAACACTGTACTACTATCTGCAGGAAAGTGTATAAATCTAGCATGACCACACCCAGAAATGGCTCCCCTGGAGGTGAGCAGTCTACATTCTCCGCAACCATATGCAGCATCTGTATCCTCAAAATATTCAGTTACTTCTCAGGACTCCTCCTTGGGAATCCATAGCAACATTTAGGAAGTGAAAATGTGCAGTAGTCTGAACTTCATGTGAAGGGGTGCAGAGCATCCAGATTGGGGGAGTTGCAGAGTATGTGACCACATTTATACTCATCAACTCTTTAAGATATGAAGTGAAGCATTTGAGGTATAATTTTTTTCCTGAGAAATCCACCCTTTATCTAAACAATTCCAAGAAAGTTCAAAGCAATCACATTTTGTAAGTAATTTACATGGACAATTTAGGCAGAGGTAGGGGGTATCTGAATTGTTGAGAAAATGGTCTTATTTCTCTTTTTAGACTTTGTGGCGGGAACTTTTTTAACCTGTTTGATCCTGGAAGTCCCTCAACTTCTCAGTGCTTCTTTTATCCAGTTGTTCAAGGAAGGCTCAGGGAGGCTCAGGATGCAGGTGGTTTGGAGGTAAAAATGTTACATGTTTTGTTTGTTCTAATTATTTGCTTGCAGCATATGGAGAGAGAGAGAGTCAATTAGGCAGCTAGGATACCGACCACCAAGATCTTTATAGATTCAGACTTGCACTTGCATCCTGATGGGACTCAAACAGGAAGCTATTTGTTTAAGGGATCCTAACATTTTAACTGCCACCAAATTTAGCCCCTTCTAGAATGAAAAGCAAGAGCTGTTTAATTGCCCTCAGCATCTCTAAACAACAATTAAGAACAGGAAGTGAAAAGCACTGAGTCCAATTCCAACTGCAAAAGCAATAATTAATGAGAAGTAAGAGGAATTGCTTATTGTAGTTTCTTTTGGTTCTTATGACTGACATTAGTTGGATGTTCACTGTGAATTTCATAGTTTATTTCCACATACAGCTTGGACACACTAAATATGTGATATAAGCCTCGTTTGTATGCAGTAGAAAATACTATGAAATGATTGGTTTATAACAGAAAGTAATGGTTTCCTATGAACTGTTTTACTGGACTAAATGGAAATAATTTATTTGAAAAAAAAAAACGTAATTGGTGAGCAATGGGATGCCAGCTGAGAATTCTGGGGGACTCTTCATAACTGATATTTGAAGTGTTGATTTGCATAGGGAGGTTGTACTTGGTTGGATTTGCATATGTTGGGCCAAACATGGCTGCGTCCACGAGTGTATCAGGACTGTCCACCATGGACACTTATATATGCGTCCAGACTGTCAGGTCCAAGCGGAGACCAAGAGGTCTTGGTCCACCTGTGATAACCTGTTTGCTTGTATGACTTAGCCAGGGATCTGCTACTGGAAAATTTATCTATAATAGCCAGTACCAATACCATTAAATTTATTGCAAGCACACGTTAAACAATCGCCATCCATCTCACATATCTAGAGGCATGCATGAGTCTACCTTGTGGATTACCTAGGGAAATTTTAAAATATTTATTTATTTATTTATTTATTTACTTATTTATCTTTTCTGTGGGGGGGGGGCGGATATTTTAAAATCACAAACAACTTGTTCCTGCCACTCAGTAGGCTTTTGGGCTGTGGATCCTGTTACCACTCAGGGAGTGCTTAGGGGATACAAACCACTATGGATTTTAACCCAAGGGGTTAGGGACAATTGGAATGATCAATGCTTTTTAAATGTAGGTATACATTAATGTGGGTATCAAAAGTCATATGCGGATTTTCTACTGTGCGTGGGGTCAGCACCCCGCACCCCCACGTTGTTCAAGGGTCAGCTAGCTAGATAGTCTTCGCCATTCTCCTAGGTCCTCTGCCGTGGAACTCGGTCACTGAACAAATCAAGTTCTCGGCCCAAACCCTGACCCCATCTCCCTGCATTTCACTCTTCCAAGTCAAATATTTATATGAGGAGCATTTTGAGAGACAGCAAGCACGAACGTGCCACTTAGCAGGACTTTCTCCTCTGCCATCAGAGTCTGTGCCCAGGTGGAATTGGGCTGCTGGCATGAGGCTCACTTGAGGCCCCGAGTCATTCACTAAAGAGGCAGTTAGGAATCAGAGAGCGCAGGAAACCTCAGGCAAGGCTGGCTCATTAGTGCCTCTGCTGATTAATCAAGACCTGGCTGCTACTTTGTTAATTGCCTGGAGGTGGAGGTGGAGGCAATCAGCCCCATGGAAACTGCGTGATTGCTTCTCAAAATGGCAGTTCGCCTTTGGACACTGTACTTGTTCCTGTCAGCTCTGTGTTGCGACCTTCAGAAAGGACGATGACCCCGCCTCCAAATGCAAGTCTATGGGCACACTATCTGGAGTCTGTTGTACAAAGACAGTTACACGCGAAGAACCAGCCGCAGAAGTTCCCAGTGCAATTACATTTTGGTTTCATAAACGCAGTGCAATTATTGCATTTGTCTTCCCTTTGTATTTAGCTCGGAACGGGCACTCCCACTAAATGTGCCAAACGCTTTATTTTTGTCTCCGTTTTTTAGAGTGTACATCAGGAAAATGAAGTATGCTCTCCCTCCCTCCCACAGTAAACAGCCACATAACTGTAATAAGAAGCTTTCTGAATAATTTATAATTTGCAAACAAAAATTCATCTGATTATGCTGAGATGACAGACACCCTGCATAACAATGTGTATTATCAAAGAGAGCTTTTTTTCTTTTTTCCATTCTGGTTACTGATTATTTACACAAATTGAAGAGAAATAACTATGTACACTATTACCTTTAAATTATTTTTTAATCTACCTTCTAATCTTTCAAAACTATGCAGGAACAATATAATTATTCTCTGCCAATCATTGATGATGCTGCATTCAGAAGCATTTTCCTACACGGATGAATAAAACAGACGTTCATGATAATATGCAGTGCAATGCTTCTTTTTCCTAGGTAATGGTAGTTTCAGGGTTATATATCATCAGCGACTCATGACTATTTTATGCTCAATTTTCCTTTGTTACTGGAAAAAAGCGTATAATACATACATTTTGCTCCATAGTCACACCACCCCTTCTTGTCTCCTCTTGGCTGGGTGTCATATGTGAAAATGATGGAGCTCTTATTTGTTTCAAGGCAAAAGTCTTTGATTAAAATTGATGGTTTGGTTGGAGCCACTTACTCTGGGAACTAATCAGAAGGCCTAGGAAGCAGAGGAAGTAATACCCCTCTCCAGTAATGCTGGAGGAAGATGGTCCAATCTGGAAGGATATATGAAGTTTGGCTTAAAATTATGATGCTGGTGCTGAAGCCCCCATGGGGCCCTCCATTTAAGCTTAAATGATGAAATCTTGTATTTTGTGATTGCTCTGGAGTATCACCCATTGTTCTCTTCTGGTTTTCAGAAGACTGATCATTTTTTTTTTTAATTTTTAAAACTTAAATTCAATTAATTAACATATAATGTATTATTAGTTTCGGAGGTAGAGGTACTTGATTCATCAGTCTTATATAATACCCAGTGCTCATTACATCGTGTGCCCTCCTTAATGCCCGTAACCCAGTTACCCCATCCCCCACCCCTTCCACTCTAGCAACCCTCAGTTTGTTTCCTGTGATTGAGTCTCTTGTGGTTGTCTCCCTCTCTGATTTCGTCTTGTTTTATTTTTTCCTCTCTTCCCCTATGATCCTCTGTTTTGTTTCTTAAATTCCATATATGAGTGAGGTGAAGACTGGTTATTTTTCTGGATGAATTAATTTGTTTCCTCAAATTGTCTAGAGTAGCAACCTGCTTTCCCCATATTACTATTGCCTAATTTTATCTCATGTTGGTTTTGGTATATTTCACCAGAATTTTTCAGAACTTGGTTATTGGGTTGAATAAATATGTGTAGCATGGATTCATGTATCAGACACCCATTTTCCCAGATCACTGTACCAAGTGCTAGGAGGGTTTAGGAAGGTTCAAACATGTACAATATGATATCTCTGCCTTCTAGGGCTTGAGAATTCATTTGCAAGCAACCCCAAATTACTTTCCATGAGGTCACAGATTCCTACTATTTGCAGAGAGGACTTATTTTGGTATCTTCACTAGGATATTTTTGCATTGGAATGGGTGTTTGGGGGGCAGCTGCATGGCTCATCAGGTCAGAGCCCACGAAAATTATGGGAACCTGACCATAGAGATCGGCAAGGTTTACGGTCTTCTATAACCAGACTTTTTAGAGGGATCTGGCCAAACCTTTGGAATCAAACAATGATCTAGAGCTCATTTGTGAGCCCAGGATTCTGAAGTCTGTTCATTTTGCCTTCTTTGCATATATATCTGAGTAGTACCAGAGGCCAGCTGGAAAAGCTGCCTTCCCACTGGTCCCCACCCCTGCTTCCTCCTCATTTCAAGTCGGTCATGAGGTTGGTTAGAGGAGGAGAATGGGTACCTCTTCCTTACCACCCACAGCGTGCTGGGATGTGAGGACACTGGCGTTTCCCAGTGCCTCCAGGGTGCTGGATCTGGGATTCAGTGGTAGCCTGTGAGTGGAACTGGGGTCTAGTTTGATGGACAGCTCTTGTAGGCTCCCATTATTTCGTCATCAGGGACCTGTACTCTCGGCCTGCAACCATTTTGCACCAACATTGTCTTTAGAGATCCCATGAGGCTGACATTTCTCTGTATATATTCTCACGAATATTTCATTTGCAAAGCAGCCACTAGATCTTTGTAAACTCCTTAACAGTTGTCAGATGATGAAACTTTTCATCCCATAATAACCTGGGGTGGATTTAAACCGTTGCCATATTTTCTAGTTTCCAATTCCAATTTGCCCCATCTCCCCTGCCCTCCCCCACCTCCCCGCACCATATTAGCACATTTTTGATGGCTAGGAGCAGGCAGACAGCCCACTAAGAACTCTCTGCATAAGAATGTCAAGAAAAGAAGACACCTCTACATTCAGTAATGGCTAGTGCATCTCCCTTCATTTGTGGAATCTGATTTCATCTAATAAGGAAAGAATTCTCTTGCATTGGTGAAAATGCTAAATTTATACATTTTACTTGTCAGGAGTTTCAATTTCCATGGAAAGGAATATTTTTCCAGCCTGACCGTTGTAATGAACTACATCAAGAGATTCTGAATTATCCACTCTGTAAGGAGAATGCTAAAGAAGCCCAGCCTCACAGCCAGGAGACTGTTCCTTGTCCCTGTATCAGGCTCGCCTGGGCATCAGGGAATCAGCCCCCAACGGGGTTGATGTTGGTCTGATATCAATTCTCCAGGGAACAGGTGCTCTTTGAGAGAATGGTGTATTTATGATTTTGATCCCCATATTATGGTTCAGTTGTATTTTTGGTATTAACATAGGTGTCTTTGTAAAGGTCAACAATAAACAGGATGAGACTGAGCCAGGCGCCGTCATAGTAAGAGCTCTAGAGATGGACATTTTATTCCCCAAATTGAGTCTTGGATATACAACTCTATTTTTGATGATCTCAGCACTGGCTCCATGTACAAAGGGGTTTACTAATCAAAGGTTTCCTTGATGATTTTTACTCAAAATTAGAGTAGGATCTAGTGAAGATTCAGGTCTTGTGCTCTCATTAATTTTTAAGATTCTCATCTCTACTGACCAACAACAGAAAGTCGTGACAAGTCAAACAGTGACAGAGTGAAGCCAGGAATCCACATTTTCTAACACTTCTCTCTTCAATAATTTATTTGGATTTAACCTGGAATACAATGGAACAGAAAAATACATATTTGGCAGAGGGGTGAATGAGAAAGGAAAATATTTTTACAGTGACAAAAATTGAAATTTATACATTGTTTTCCCCATTTAGGTTTCTCTTTTCATATTTAAAACTTATGAATCTTTGCTCCCAGGAGAAAGGGGGAACAAAAAGCAGAGTTAGAGCCCTATGGTCACATAATAGGATTGAAGGTATGATGATGAGAGGTCCACCTAGGAAAAAAGCCTGGAAGAGGTAGGAGATTGAGGAGAACAGAGCATTTTTATGAAAGCAAAATAAGTGACTGGCCCCTTAGCAAAACACCTGGCTGATGGTAGAAATGGAGCATTGCCTCTTTACCTACACAAAGAGAGAAGAAAGTAGCCATTTGGGTCGGAAGAGCTCTCTTCTTCCCTATGGAGGTTAATGAAGAAGATCTCTTTCTTCAATAATTTAATATTTGCTTTTTTCTGGCAAAGGCAAAATTCTCTCTGATCAAAGAAGTCTCCCTCGATAGTGTCTTTTGCTATTTCAAAGCATAAATGAATTGGGACAGAATTCTGTGGTTGACCTTCTCCTGCTTTCTTCAGACCATGGCAGTAATAGATCAGAGAATAGAAAGGACAGAGATAAAGGACAGAGAGCAAGTATAGTCATATTTATTAAATGATGACAGCATTATTTAATATGGTATCGACTGAGCTTCTATAATACACAGAAGCATCATATCCAGTATTATACTTCTCAAAATAACACTACAAAGATATTATTACCCTTCTTTTACAGATGAATAGTTTTGAACTCCAGACAAATTTGGAAAAATTATCAAAGGAATACAACCTGAAAGAGGCAGCCAGGATTTGAACTGAAGTCTGTTGGAGCCCAAAGTCAGTATTATTTCCCTGGTGCATTACTACTTCTCACTGGTTTGTCTTGGCTGCACAGGGCAACACCTCTAGCCATGGACATTGGACCCTGTCTTGCTCTCACAGGGTGCCACCTAGACCTCCGACGTCTACTAGGTGAAAGTCTCCAAGAGAGTGGATCTCACAACTGGGCAGTGACTCAATGGAAGAAAAATGAGAACAAAGAGGAAGATGTAACAACAGGCACCAGAAAAGAAGAACTGAGTCTCGGGAGGCTTGATGCACTGTCAGTTGTGAATTTTCTATGACACTTCCTGAACCAAACCCATTCTTAACTGGCAACTTCACAAGATCACAAGGATTGGTCTATAATCTTTTTTCATGCACCACCTATTGCTACTTAATAGCAGTCTGTATTTTGCCAATGGAGAAAGAACAGAATCTAAGAGCTGCATTATTTACCCTATTTCCTCAGAGGCATGTGCACACCAGTCTCTTGGAATCTCCTGAGTTCTGGCCCCTTCCTCCAATAACACAGAGAAACAGACTTGAAACAGTGCCCTGGAAACAGAGAAAGAACAGAATCTAAGAGCTGCATTATTTACCCTATTTCCTCAGCGGCATGTGCACACCAGTGTCTTGGAATCTCCTGAGTTCTCTGCTCCCTTCCTCCAATAACACAGAGAAACAGACTTGAAACAGTGCCCTGGAAGGTAAGGACTTTAGAATTGTGGGTCAAGAAAGACAGAGACAACCCCAGGTGGGTTTCTTAGACAAAGCAATAAAGTTTCATTCATCTACTTGCCTGATTAGATTCACCAATTCAGGTTTTTCTGTGGTTCAGAATGAGGTCTCTGTGGGCACCCTAAGGAGTTTCCTTGAGATATTGTGGGAGCTTCCAAAGATCTGGTTTCTTGAAGCCAGAGCACTAAAAGAGAGGGAAAGAGGTGCAGAAGGCTATGACTGGGGACTTTATCTTCTATGCATTGGCTCACAATGAGAATTCTTAGGCGGGTGGGGGGGCGGTGAGGGGAAGGAATGGGAACAAACATTAATTTGATCAATAGTTTAGAAATGCTTGCAGAAGAGAAAGGGGGGGGATACAAAATGTAAGGCTGGTGAAGGGATATTCTTTCCACCTTAATCAGTGGTTAATCACCAAGGAATCAAGATGCCAAGAACAGCACTTTTGTGGTGTGCTCCCTACTGTTGTCTACATTGGACCCCCACCAACTAGTCCAAAGAAACATAAAGTTGAAGTACAAAGTGAACCTACTAAGCAAATATAGCTCTAGATAAGCCTCCAAGCTCATTGTTCCAACCAGATGGAGCCCTGCCATAAAGAGATTCTAAGATAGTCACCCACTGTCGATGTAAAGTCTGGCAGAGGTTCAATGATTGGGCATCAATTTATTTATATATATATATATGCTGGTAAATCTATATAGAGAGAGATAATGCACAATTCACCAATATATATACTCACAACTCCATTGTCAATCTTTCCTTGAACAAAAAGTTTCCTGTGTTCCATTTCTGAAAATATTTGACACCATATTCAAGGCAAACAAACCATCTTAAATTACACTATTTAATTAAGATTTTATGTCATTTTATTTTGGGGTTAGAAGTTCAATTTATAATATCCAACATGAGGACTGAGTTTCAGAATGCAGCAGGAACTGATATAAGGAATTATTTGATTTCAGATGTAAAAAGGCATAATTTTACAGGGATCATGGGAGAGGATGTATTTAATTTACAGATATTAAACTGTAACTTGTAAGAGAACCATAAAAACAACAACAAAAAAAGTGCTTCCCTCCAAAGATTTACCTGCTCTCATCTCCCAAAGTGTGTGGGTCCTCAAGAACCTCAACTGCTGAAACCAGAGGAATTATGGCAGGGGCAGGAAAGCACTTGATTTTAGAAAAATATGTGTGTGGAGAAATAGAAAAAAGGCAGTTGTAAAGGCAGTATTGTTTAGGGGGGCTGACTGGGAGGATTCAAACACCAGGGAGACAGGAGCCAGGTGGAGATGGAGGGAGATGTTGGTTTATGCCCTGGGCTCTCTTATTGATTAGATTTCAGATATGAAGACACATTTTCTTTCTTGGAGAAACTATTCTCTCCATAAAAGATATGGACTGTTCTCTCTATAGCTATACACTCATAGTTTAAGGTGGCCCCTTTCATTCTGACTTGAAGTCAGGACCTTTCTGATATCACAAAAGAGTGAAATTAATTCCAAGACAAGTTGGGAGCCATCTTGAATTTAGGCAGATAAATTATAAGTGCAAAACTCTGATGCTTTTTTAATAGGAAATTAATATTCAAAAATATGTGTACTGTTCTAGTACAAAAGAAAGGAAAAAGGTACTAAATCTTAGGTATAACTTGGTTGGGGGCATCTCAGCTTCCCAGGGCCCTGTGTTCCAAAGGAAAAAGGAAGACGCACCTGTACAAAAAGTGTTAAACTATCAAAATATTTAAAATAAGCTATGTAAATTGTTCCATTGTATGGAATTGCAAATATGATGTTTCATAACATAATTTTATGTACATTTATATAAAATATTTTGTGGAAAATAAAACAAAACCACAGAGAGGACTGATACTGTTATAATCATGCTACTGTGCACACCATCCTCAGGAGTGTCCATTAAGATCACTGTTTGGACAAGAAGTTCATTGCTTTGTTAGTTTGCAAAAAAGAAGGAAATGAATTTACAATAAGGACACACTAATATGCAGTTAAATCCATTTTCTTGCCTGACTCTCACATAGATACTTGTACCTATGGAAAAAAAATAGCTTAAACTCATGACCCACTGTCTACTCACCCATGATTTCTGTCAAATGTTAATATAATATATATGATGAAACTATGATAATGATGAAACTATTTACCATCAGTATGCACAAATGGAATGTGCCTGAAAATATGACTTTTCTCCTGGAAAATTTGTCATTAAATTGCATTTCTAATACTTTTTAGTTGTGTGTGTGTAATTATTTGAAACACTTTTGTGTATTTTGCTTTGTCTTTGAGTGTTTACTCTGAAACATAAAAGCGGGGTTCTCTTTCCCCTTGAGGGTATTTTTAATGCTAGAAATATCCTTGAAACCTTTTCCTCTTTGTGTGTGTGATTTGGTAGAAATTTCCTGTGCTTCTCTGTCACTGTTGTGACCTTTATTACAGTTTGTTAAAGAAAGAAAGAAAGAAAGAGAAAGAAAGATTTTATAGATATCAGATTTTTCACCAAGCTTTATGTAACCAGGTGTCTACACATCTGAATATTAAAGAATAGCTCAGATTTTGAGAATGTGAATATTTGTTGATTACAATTTATGTGCCCATAATTATGATAGAGTTATCCAGGGCCTCAGTGTTTGACTTCAAACGTATTTATATTTATTAGGTAGAGCTAAAGTACATCCAGTAACTAGAAAGCAGTTAAATTTAACTCTACTGTACTGATTTTAGTAGCTATGAGTAACTCAGAAAGAAAGACCAGTATGGGTAGAAATTCAGTATCATGGAAAAGAGCCCATTTTCACTCTTAAACTCTTACTATTTATCGTTTAGTAACTACTAGGGAAGTTTTAAATACATCTATTTATGCAAGTGATACTGTAGTATAATTTGAATGGGTCAGCATTCCCACTGGACTCTGAGTCTCCTCAGGCAGAGACTGAGTCTTATTTTTATCCTGAGGAGCTGGTCTAGTGATAGTTACATAGCAGGTATACCATGAATATTTGATGAATAAATGTATGAATCAATATCCGAAAATTTGTTTTTTTGTTAGATTACAAGTCAGTAATTACATGCTTCAAAGCAACAGTCAGCATACAATAATGTTATTTGGGTCATTTCTTTCAATTAAACTTTTCATGGTAGTTGTGGACAACTTTAATTTCCAAAGATGGCCTCAACAAACTCCTATCCCACACACTCTGTGTCATCTGGTCTTGCCACTCCTTTACCATGTGTTGAATCCATTTCTGTACCCCTGGAACCCAAGGCTCTGGGTCTGCCTTGACCAAGAGATGATGGCACATTATAACTAAAGCATCGGGTGGAGACATAGGCCAAGGGACACTGAGGTGCCAGATGTGTGAATGAAATACCCATCTTCAAATAGATCTTCTGGCTTTATTAGCCCCACACAGATCTAAGACCAACTACTCAGCTGAGTCCTTCTTCAGTTCCTGACCCCCGAATCGCAAGTACATAAAATGGTGGTTTTAAGACACTAAACTATACTATACAGTTTGATACACAGCAATAGATGACCAGAACATTAGTGGAGAGTTTATAAGTTGCCAAACACATTAATCAAAAACAGTCTTGATCTTGCAGAATCATCATCAGGCTTATTTGCAAGATAGTTGGTTTCTTATAGCTGTTCGTTATAAAAAAAAAAAGGTAGAATGTTTTCTCAGCACAATCATTAATTTGCTTGGCATCCTGAAGAATGACCTCCTGAATGCTACTTCTAGGAATCAAGAAACAGTAGCAGTAATCTTTCTCTTGTTCAGAATCTGAATAACTTAATAATGTCATACATATTTTTCTTGTGGATCACATCTATCGTACCTCTCTTCTTTGATTTAGTTTAGAGCTTGATGGTCAGGGTCATCCCAAAGGGATTAGCTGTCCTATTTTAGATGTCGTATGATCATCCTTCAAATAATATGTCCATAATCCCTTAAGTTTTTCAAAGTACATTAAATCCTCACAACAGCAATCTAAATACCATGTATTATTTCACCACAGAGACGTGAATAAAGCACTAACTTGTCCCACAGAAATTGTTAGGCTAGCCTGTGAGGATAGAAACAACCACAACACAGCGGTGTCCTCAAGAAACCCATCATTTACTATTTCCACTTAATAGGTGAAGTACAGTGAAGTTTAGAAAGGATAAAAACTCAAATTCAGGTCTTTGAATTCCAAATTGTATGTTCCTTTAACTTGGCACAATACTTTCTAATAACCATTCAGATTTGGGTCTTAGCGTTTGCAAAGTGTTTCACACATGTTATTTCAATTAATCCTCATGATAACCTTATCAGAGAGAGAGTAATTTCCCTCTCTGAGAAAGACGAGGTAATTGAAGTGAAGTGTTTTTCCTAAGATTTGACAAATAATAAGGAATACAGCTGATACTCGAAATTAGCCTCTTGACTGAAAACCTTGTTGCTATTTCTGTATGTCCCAGATGGCTTCTTAGAGCAAGTAAAAAGTGGTGGTTAAAATCTAGATTTAGCCTCTAGGGTAGCACTGCTCCACACTAGGTTCAGATCTTGAACACAGATTGCCTGAAGGTCGGACAACCTCCTTGCTTGCTTTCTTTTTTTTTCTTTTTTTAAGATTTTATTTATTTATTTGAGAGAGAAAGAATGAGACAGAGAGGCTATGAGAGGGGGTAGGGTCAGAGGGAGAAGCAGACTCCTCGCCTAGGACTCCAGGATCACGACCTGAGCCGAAGGCAGTCGCTTAACCAACTGAGCTACCTGGGCGCCCAGCCTCCTTGCTTTCTGACCTTGGCCATGTTACTTAACTTCTTTGTGCCTTAATTTTCACACTTATCATAAATTTACCTCACGAGGTGATTATAAGGGTTTACTGAGCTAATATATGTAAACCTGCTAAAATATTTTAGTGAACACAGACATAATTGAATAGATGATAGTTATTATCATTTCAGGACTCTGAGACCCACATGGACAGATACTATTAAGATTCATCCATTTCATTAGGGGGTATATGGTCATCGCGAATGGAGAAAGCCATCACTAATCGATAGAAGCTGGGACATTGGGAAATAATTGCTCCGTCTCTGCGTTCCACTCAGAGGCCTGCTGGTTTTTGTCTACAGATCAAACTTAGTAGCAAAATTCAGGAACCAGGTTAGGAAGGGAAGTATGGGGTGGATTCTGCCTGGGTAGAAGAGAGACAGTGGAAAAGAGGCATTCTGAAGGAAAAAAAAGGTGGACTAGGAAGGAAGGAGGAGCCAGGAAGTTTTGAATTTTCTAAAGCAACCAGAGCAGCATCAGGGTATAGTAATGACCTTTTCTCTGTGCACATACATCCCTGGGATTCCTCTTTTTATAAAGACACCAGACCTATGGGATTAGGGCCTTACCCTTATAATTTCAGTTAACCTTAATTACCGCCGTCAAGGTCTCATCTCCAAAACCAGTCTCATGGAGGGTTAGAACTTCAATCTATGGATATTGGGGGGACACAATTCAACCCATAACAGGGTATAAAGAGTTCATTTAGCCTGTTTGATGATTGTAGTTATGGAATTTCTAAGGACTGACTCTTTAATGCAGGCATTGCTCTGATGTATGTCTGGAGCAGAAACTGGAGAGGGGGATGGACAGATAGAACCAGGGACCTCTCAACATTTGTTGCTACCACCGAGCCCAGCATGGACCATATCTTCACATTCTTGCCTTTTACAATCACTTGCTCTACATGAGAGAATTAATCAAAGAGCCACAGCACGTAAGTTGTTTTTATCAAAAGATGTGCCGTTTCTGACCAGTACGTTTCCTTCCTCTGGGTTGCCACCACACAGCACAGATGCCACACATGGGAAGGTGGATTTGACACACCTGTGTGTTTGCAAGATGTAACCTTTAAGAAAGGCTAGTAGTGTGAACAGTTTGCAAGCTCTATTTTTTTTTAAAAAAATTAAAGATTTTATTTATTTGTCAGAGAGAAAGAGAGACAGAGAGAGAGAGGCAGGCAGAGGGAGAAGCAGGCTCCCTGCCGAGCAAGGAGCCCGAGGTAGGACTCAATCCCAGGACCCTGGGATCATGACCTGAGCCGAAGGCAGATGCTTAACCGACTGAGCCACCCAGGTGCCCCTGCAAGCTCTTTTTAGATAGGCATGAGGGAAGTTATCACTTCTATATGGCAATACAGATTTCCCCCACTATCTGGAAGTAGAGTGTTCCTGTGAAACCATTCATAAGCCAAAGAAGCAATTACCATTAATTTATATGGAAAAATTTGGGGGCATTCCCAGACCCAAAAAATTACCCTATCTTTGGCTTTTCTGACACCTCAGGACACATCTTGCTAACAGATGCACCAAGTAAATCAGAGAAAGCACAGATGCTCACAGACACAGCTCAGAGCTCTAGCAGCTTGATGCTGAGATGCTCAGTGTCATTCCCAGGGAAGGAGGTTGGCAGTGCCCCTCTCGCTGCTGGGGTGCCTACTGCCTCTACCATGGCCCACTTCGAAACACATGCTGCACGCTCTTTTTGCTTCCCCCCCCCTTTTTTTTTTCATAAGAGCGAAAATCTTGGGAGTTCTTTTGGTTAGCAAGAAAGGTACCAATGCAGGTCTTTCGTAAAGACGAAGTGGCACATGCAAACTTTTGAAAAGTGAGGGCTCCCCGTACTGGGAAATCCCCTATCGTGAATTGTATTTCTCATTCAGTTGAAAAACATATTAATGTACCCTCCCCTCCTAGAGCTTATTGAAATCCCTATGCCTTCTGGATGAATCTGAATCCCGCGGGCAGGAATGCAGGCCTTGCAATTGCCACTCTGGGTGCCTTCTGTCCTTGTGCCAGCTCAAATCAGAAATTGTGGGATGCGGCGTTTTGGCTTTCTGCTCCTGCTACATGTGCATTATGTGGGATGCATGCTAAATATCGCCAACAACTTGTTCCCTAAGAAGCTAGAAGTAGTCACGAAAAACTCCGCTGTTATTTCATGTTTTCTAATGCACATTGACCCCAGAAAGGATTGTCATACTCTACCCAGGCTGCTTTTATCCACGTACAATTTTTGGGAAAATTACAAGGGCAAGCTATACCGCATTTGTTCTGAAATTTAAACAACGGAGTGAACGTAAGAGGGTATTCTCCTTCAAGGAGAGGTTAGAGTACTTTTTCTGGCGGGGGGGCTGTCTGGTCGCTAACTTAAATGATTTCAGTGCCATATCTTTTGCTCTGGTTCTCATTTCTACTCCTTATACACTGGCGCCTACTCTACTCTAGTAGAAATTGAGACATTTTTTCAATTGGGAATTTCTGATTGAGAAATTTTTTCTAAACCTAATTTTAGCATATCCACTGAATAAATACCTGGGCTTATCTTTTGAAAAGTGTAAGTACCTTTAACATATATGCAGGTAAATGAAGGAGGCAGAGGAAATAAAGAATTCATAGCGATAGGAGTATAAAAGCTAGGCAACAGTGTGCACTGAACAGCATAAACAATTTTTTCATTCCAACCATACTCCAACCACACCTTAGACATGCCAGTGCATTCAGATACTAATCTAATGCTTTCAATTGTTCATTTTGAGAGAAAAAAGGGGACAAAAGTAAAGAGATAATCTTTATCACAACAATAACAACAATAACAAGCTCCATATTTAATTCATTTTAGTTGAATACATTTCAAGACATCTTTATTGAGCACCTACTATCTTCTAGGAATTCTGTGGAGGACAGGAAATATGGGGATTGACAAGACAGAACAATGCACTTGACTTTGTGAAGTTTACAATAGAGCAGGGGGTACAGACATAGAACAAGTCATTCTGCAGTGATGTTAGATGGCAGTGAAGTTTAAGGAGCTACGAGAACACAGAACAGAGGAAATTAACCTATTCCAGGGGTTAAGAAAGCATCCTAGTTCCATTCTTGGGAAGCTACCTATGGGCAACCCAGATTGATATGCTATGGGCAACCCAGATTGATATGCTGCTCCACCTTCCTTCTACAGCTGAGATACTTCCAGGCCCAATGGAGGGTATGTGGGGGAAACCCCTTGCAGTGCCTAATCCTAGGGGAGATTTACTCAGGAACAGGCCTGATTGTCCATACCGGTACCAAAGCCTCCACGTGTTTCCTGAGGCTCTACTGGGTCCCAGGAATAGCTGTTAATGGCCCCTTCCTGGTTGGCTATCTCTTAAATTCCAGAGTGGCAAGTTCTGATATTGTTAGGAGTGAGTTGGACAGGTAGGTAGTCAGGGCCGGGGTCCCCAACAAGAAAATATGGAGTCAGGACAGCTAAGATCAAACAGCGCTAACACCCTGGGCCATAGCTTAGACAGGACAGCACTGACATTCCGCTTTGCAGCCTTTGCAGAAATGACTTCTGCAAAATGTCCTCAAATAAGATGATTAACCACAAAGCATTTGTCAATATCACGGGCAAGGGGCAGTTAAGACCTAAGCCCCAGATGTCAGCAAAAAAAGACCATCAGCACAGAGACATTAACCTAATAGGTAGACAGACACGTGACCAAAACCCTGATTGGCATGGCTCAGTGCACCCTGATTGCTTAAGACAGTTCCACAAAGAGCTCATAAAAACCCTTAAACTTAGAAACTCCAGGGGCAGCCCTCTTGGGTCCCCCTCCCTCTGCGGGAGCGTTATACTCTTGCTCAATAAACTTTGCTTTGCTGCCCACCAGTTTTCTCTGGTTGACCTCTTCATTCTTCCAAGTGGCGGGACCAAGAACCGCAGGCACTAAAGGCAGAGAGTTCCTGCAACAATATTTTTAGTATGAAACATGGGAGAGAAAGGAGCCTGATTGCTTTAGAGAATTTTCATGTCAGACGATTCTACCGTTGCCTGTCAGCCCATGGAGCTTCATGTTTGGGTGGGATGCCCATTTCTGACCCAGTTACTGGAGTAAGAAAGAAAGGCTTTGTGGGCCGCCTGCGTGGCTCCATTGTTAAGCATCTGCCTTTGGCTCAGGTCATAGTCCCAGGGTCCTGGGACCGAGCCCCATGTCGGGCTCCCTGCTTGGCGGGAAGCCTGCTTCTCCCTCTCCCACTCCCCCTGCTTGTGTTCCCTCTCTCACTGTGTCTCTCTCTGTCAAATAAATAAAATCTTTAAAAAAAAAAAAAAGCTTTGTAATATTTTCCAAAACGAGATTGCCAAATTCTAAAGGAGGAATCTGAGAATGGCGGACGCAAGGAAGATGATCTTTGTTAAAGATCAGAAGAACAATGCTACTCTCTCCTTACCCTGCTTCACATTCCTTCATTGTGCTCATCACTCTGTGATATCATATTATGTATTTATTCATTTTGGTCTGTCTCTTTCATTAGAACTAACTTCCAGGAGCTCAGGGAATTTGTTTTGTTCACTGCCATGCTTGAAGGACCAAAATAGCTTCCTAAAGTCAGTGGTCAATAAACATTTCTTAAAGGATGCATAAACAATTAGAACACTCAGGCTGTATGCAGTTTTCCCCTCCAATATGCAAAGGTTCCCAACATTCCACACAAGATCTAATCCCTAGGATTTAATTATTAATTTTAAGGTAATTTGCAGATTTAATAGTAATTGGTCCTTTCTTTCCCCAAAGTTTCACTGTATTTAGATGTGCTATGATTATTACAAAGGAACACTTTCTGAGAGCTATGAAGAGTGCTTTTCGCCGGATGAAATGAATTCAAGGAAGAATCTGAAGTTCTAAGATACAAAATAACTTCTTAAAAATTCTGCTTCATGGGCTCTGACTAAAGCCAGCACATTCTCTTGGCCCTATTACAACACTGAAGAGACTCCTGAGGTGGATTAAACTTTCCCTACACTGAAATCATTTCTGGATCACCCTACAGGGTGAAATTCTTAGCAAGGACATTTCAAAGAAAAACACTTATTTTCTCACCTGGCTCGCCATGCTTCTAACTTCCTCTACTGGAAGAAAGGGTGCATAGTTATGGTACACTCCAATGTAAAGGATGTATTTAATTTAATTCCAAACGTGTGGTATCTCCATCTACCTTATTTTCATCCTTATAGAAAAGAATGGCTCTAAAATTTCAGTTAGTTACTCCTACCTGTAAACATTGAACTTTATTTCCTAAACTCCCCCCCGCCCCGCCCCAATTCCTTTTAAGGCAACAGCTTGTAAACAATTCACCTGTTAGAGGATGCCTCTTTGAATCTTCCCAGTGGTGCACTTCAGGGAGCTAAGGATCCTGACAGTTTTCCCCAGAGCTAAAGGAGCATCTTTGCCATAGAACAGTGCAAGGCATTTTCACAAGGGCTGTCATTTTGTGACTTTTGGGTGGTTTGGAATCACCCGGAGGACTTGCTAAACACAGATTAGGAGGTTTCACCTCCAGCACACAAAACTCATGGGATGTAGGGCCTGGAGCCAGTTCCCAGGTGATGCTAATGCTGATGACTGAAAGTCACACTTTGAGAACCACTGCCCTAGGCTGCCTGGAAGGCCAAATTTGCATTGTAATTTTTACAGTTGGCAATTAGTTCTCTTTTAATTTCTCTGTGACTTTTCAGGTTTCCTCATAAAAATCTCCAAGACTGCTTTGTCAACTCAGGATCTGGAATAGTGAGTGAAGTCTTACCGAAAGAAGAATGTCTTTTCCTGCTTTGATTACCTTATCTTTGATTCTGAATTGTAAGCCTACTCCCTTTATGAATAGCTTACTGTAAAAGAAGGCAATTTTTCATACAACTGCTCACTATCCTAAACTCTAAGAAGAATGGCCTAAAAATCTAAAGAATGCCACTTTTCCCCATTGTGTCTATTTTATGAGGTGGAGAATAGTGGGAAAATCTAGAATTTCAACAGCCCAGAAAAGGAGCTACTAATTACTTTGATTGTTCTGGGAATGTGGGAAGTCACCCACCATGACATCCTACTTGTGAGGGACTAGGGAAGGAAGAGAGTTTGGGGCCATTGTATGACATCGCAGATCTTTCAAGCTCACTTGGGTACGCTAACGCATCGAGTCACAAAGAAGAGATTGCAAAGTGGGTCAGATTTCTGCCTCTCTAACTGGGATGTCCTGCTGGCGTGTAAAGTCTGTGAAGGAGCGTATGTAAGTGTGGACATAATCAGCCTTTTGTAAGCTCCCTCTGAGCTCACAGGAGAAGGAATTGAGGCCAGGCCTACCTTGGGGGAAATCAAGAATCCAATAAAATAACCCTGATTCCAGGTATGTGAGTTAAATGCATTCCCCTTATGAAGTAAGAGTGAAATGCGGTAGAAGGTGAAATCATGTTCAGTAGAATTTTACGTACAGAGGCACCCTTTACAAATGCCAGTGAAAGAGAGACGTAGCCCTACAGGATTGTACGTGAGTGAGTGATAGCAGAGATTGGAGCCTTCATTCTGTTAGGGTAAGCGGCATTCAAGCAAGTTAAACACTTCCGTATTAAAACTTTAGACCTAGAGAATATCATTTAATCAAGTGCATAATTTAATCAAGCACATAACCATCAGCAAACTAAATGATTCATGAGGAGGGCGAGGTGGGGAGCAGTGCTTCAAGTTAATGTAGTTTCTAACCCACTTATCTAGATTCTGTGTAGCAAATCATCAATCAATCAATCAAATCGGTGGTTACCTATCGCTACGGCAGAGACTCTAAACTTTTATTTACTAATTGCAGGACCTATACTTGGTCATTTCCTAGTGTAAAGACCTTGCACATGCTGGATTCATTTTGAAGCAAATGCAATCTTTCTGAACAGCCTCGTTTTTAAAGTAAAAATGTGTTCACATTACAAAACCACTGTAGCAAAGCATTTCTATTAAAATAGCCCTGCTGCTTATATTTAATGCTTTCTGGACTGCTGTGTGGCACAGAGGGGCTGTGAGAAGCACATGAAGGTATTAGAGTAGTCATTAAAGATCAAGGGCTTTCCAATTATCAAGTCACACTTAGTAGACAATAGGCTGAAATAAATGAAGCATGGCGTGGCAGTTTTATATTCTGAATCAAAGATTTTCACAAGAACAAGGAAAAGATGCCAGCCCCTTATGAAAGACACAGGCATTTATCAACACATTTGAAAAAGATGCTCATCAAAACTCACCAGCAACTCCCTAAGTGTTTCCAAGCCTTTAACAGTTAATAGAAAGCACTTATATGAAATTCCTCTCTGTGATAAAGAACCCAGGGGTGCATTTGCAAGACCATTTCCCACATTCCCATCCCAAAGCTATTACTCCAAAATAAGGTACATTACACCACCCATCAATGGGAATCCAATAAAGCTTCAATTAACTAGGATTGTGTTTCTTCTGTGCTTAATTTTAGTAAAGAGGAAATTCACAAGAAAATAAGCTGTAAGAAAGGATTTTTTTTTTTTTTCCAAAAGACTGACTACCAAGATATGTCCTGAGGTCAAACAGACACAGACCAATCTTCTTTATTCTTTATATTTACAACTACAACACTATACTGCAATTCTGGAGACACCAAATGATCCCCCCCAAGGCAGTGCAAGATGCTCACTCATCATAGAAAGATTCAATTATATTTGCAGGACAGCATCTGCTAAGGCAGAAAAGAGGACAAATGTATTTTAGGAAGGTTTCCAACAGCATAAGAAATAGAAAGACATGGCTGGGTAGTCTCATTGTAGGAAAGTGGTGATCACAGTTCATTGCAAAGAACTGCAAAGTTCTCAGTAAGTGTTCCTTTAATTATGTTATATTTAAAATAGAAGGTTAGTTAGCATCAGTTAATCATCTTCAAGATTGCTCCCAGCTCTGGTTTTCATCCTCTGGTGATGTTAAACCTAACTTTGGAAGACCCAACCACTATTGTTGGGTGGGAGGAGCTTGTTTCAAGGTCTCTGGAAGCATTTTGAATTCTTGGCTAGGTTTTAGGTTCTTCCATGTCAACAAAGCCTCCATGCAATGATTAAAAAAATTCTCATCCTTGCCAAATTACTCAGATCCAACCAATAACCATTGCATTATTACTATGGGTGTGCACCCAAAACTGTCATATATATTAATTTAATCCTCACAAAAATCATGTAAGAAAATCTTCAGCATTTCTAAGTGAGAAAAAGGAGTCTCTGAAAGGTAAATTATCTGCCCTAAACTACTTATAAAATAATTTACAAATGAGGATTTGAGATAGGTTTAAAATTTTTTTTTAACTGACTACAATTGTGGTGTTACTGCTCACTCAAATACAATACAGTGGGACCTGGGGCTAAAGCTCCTCCCCTCAACCAGAGTATCCTCCTGTTGAGTCCTGTAGGCCATTTCTCACTTCTCCAGCCTGGGGGCTTCTCTCTCTCTCTCAGTCCAGAGAGTCAGTGCTGAATAGTTCTTCCTGTCTTACATCCATCATATACTGAGGTTTTGTATGGGTCTTCTTACTTCTATGGGCCCATTGGGGCAAAATAGCCTTGTTTTAGCCCTTGAATGCCTGTTAAAGAGAATCAAGGCTTTGTTCATTCCTCTGATGAGAACTTGGTGCTCATCAGCTCTTTTAAGGAGCATCCTTGGAAAAGAAATTTGAACTTCCTTACTTGAGCAGACCCTTATGCTCCCCCAGTCCAGGGTGCATTCTCATAATTAATTCCATATTACTGAGAATTTCTTGTAAGCTAAAATAGTTCTGGAAGATGGTGATATGGAAATGGATAAGACACCATTGTTAGCTTCCATGAACTCAAACTAATAACTAATCACTGCAAGCTGTTAAGGGCTTTTAATAAAGAAGGCATGGGTAGAATGCTGTAAAGAAGTATATTATGATGTGATTTGTCCTGATGAAGAGAATTTCAGAAAGAGCTTCAGAGAAAAGGTTATAGCTGATGTGGGCCTTCAAGGATTAGTCAGTTTTGCCAAAGCTGCGTGGGAAGAAGAAATCATACTAACTTCGGGACACCTGAGAGGATGATGAAGGTGTTGTCCCATGGATTGATCTGCAGGATTGATCATTTTCCTTTATTTGAACCCTAATTCAAGTCATTAAGAAACTTGCTAAAAAACTCCAAAATCCTCTCATGGAGTATCCCCTGTACTTTCGAGTCCAGGGCAGCTCTAAAAAAAATGTCATTGGAAAAGCAAGACATTCTGTATCTTCGTGTAGTCAGTGGCCATATGCTACAGCTCGTTGACTTGTTAATATGCAACGGGACACACAATGCCTATCACAGGACAGCATCAAATGGACATGTATTAAAATAATTAATATGCAAATAAAGCTAAATTATAATAATGATCTTAGGAAAAACTCCCAGGTTTTTTTCATCATTTCACGTATATTCCAATTGATCACAGTTAAATTCTGGTTGGTTTCTAAGTCTACTGATCAAGGTACTGATAATTTAAAAACATGTTGGATAGTTTATATGTGATATAGCCTTTGTATTTCACATTGGAACTTAACCTTCAATATATTCTAGTCTGTTAAAAGCACAACTTAACCTTATAATTCATCTTCCTCTTTGCATGAGAGAGCTCCAGCTTTATTTGCCAAAGCAGTCACATCAAAGGAACATTCCCCCCCATCCCCACACACGTGTAACTACCAGAATTTTGCTTCATTAGGAACAAAGGATAATATATTGCTTACAGTAGTTGGTTTATAAATGTCACGGGACCAATTGTCATCAGGGTTCTTATGAACAGGAGTTTCTCCAGAATAATATTTCCCATTTTTTTTAGCATTACATTCCAGATAAGCACAATAGGATTTTGTCTGTCTAGTGTTTTCAGAGAATGAACTGTCATACACAAATAAAATTGCCAGAGAGCTAAAGCATGCCTTCCAGAAACTGAACTTCTTATTGTCAACCACTGCATATTTAACAAAGAAATGACAACAACAAAAACTTTTAAAACTCTCTAATGCACTCTTGCCTTTTAGAGTTTTGCTCATAATTGTCCTTTTTCTTGGCAACTCAGAATTATTGTTATCATCGTGAATTATTGTACAGCCCTGTAACATATTAGTTATCGTCCATGAAGATCTGTTTCCTCCAACATTAAAAGGCTTCAGATGAAACGTTTCCTGCTAATGATTTTCCTGATTCTTCTATCCTTTTCTATGTTTACTTGTAATTTGCTAGTTTCTATCAGCTAAGTTTCAATTCATTTCAATTAAAACCAAAGCAGCAGACTTTTAGTAAGTACCTAATATATTTCAATTGCTCTGTTGGAGACTTGTGAGTACCAAGATAAATAAAGACCTATACGCCACTGTCCTCTGTAATCTTGGGAAAAAATTAGGAAACAGGACATCTTATATTGTGAGTAACTGAAAACCCCCTTGTCTTTTTTCACATACAGACTTTTTTTCCCCTAATTTATCTACATTCAGTATGTGACCTTTAGGTAAGTCAAGTGTTATTATTTTAACTTACTCTTCTAATGGGGTTATTTTTTCAGTGCATGTGTGGAGCTGAATGTTCTGCTCTCTCTATCTGGGTTCTCCCAGAGGGAGGGGGAGGTGGGCCTAGGCCTTTCCCATTCTGTGATACTGGGAGCTGATGGCATCCTCAGTGAGTCTCTGCCGTCATCCCGACAATGGCCATGTTGGGAAGGAGGTAGAAGAAAATAAGAGTAATAAAAAAAAATGATGGCAGTAATACTAGTGGTAATGATAGGTGATATTTGTCATAGAATATATCAGAGTTTTATGTTAATCCATGAGACATTTTAGTTATGCATACTCTTCTTCCATCATTTGCTATCACTGAGAGCTCCTCCTATCCTTCTGGATAGGGACAAATAATCTAAGTCAATTAAGTGATTTCAGTGGGAATCCCAGGATGAGGTGACTTTCTGAAAATCCCCTTGCTAGTTTGTGACAGTTGTACTAGAACAGAAAAGGTAGCATGCTGCATGTGGCATAGGGGACTTGGGACAGCACTGCTCACCATCATGAGCTTCTCGGTTTCTGCAGAATGGAAAGAGGTACCCAAACAAAACTATCTTATG
This sequence comes from Leptonychotes weddellii, assembly GCF_054177405.1. NCBI lineage: Eukaryota > Metazoa > Chordata > Mammalia > Carnivora > Phocidae > Leptonychotes > Leptonychotes weddellii. Next base: position 11,421,666 of record NC_138381.1, on the reverse strand, counting down.
TTCTCTAGATCTTTTGGCCTCCCACTCCATCCAAGAAACACACACAAGAGATACAAAGAACATAGATGAGAATTTTGGTGCTTGTATGCTTTTTTAGGTTGTTGTTCTAGAGAGGAGGAAGGAGCAGAGCAAGGGAGCCCCATGGCAGAGGCTGTGGACTCGGCAGCACATACATATCCAGAGCAAGTGGGAGCACATAGCTGATTCTGAGAGAACCAGCCATCCCAGGGAGAGCCAAGGAGGGTTCACCGGGCCAGCGTTGGTGCTGGCTGTGGTGCTAGGAGGCAATGCAGACAGACCATTATACTTCCAAAAGCAATAACAAATTGCTTGTTCTAAAAGAACAGACCGCAAGACAGATAATTTGAGAAATCGGCGGTGGAGGCAAAAGCTGTCAGATGATCAGGACTAGGTGGGAAAAGTTGTATCTCCATGGAGGTCAGGGAGGACTCAAGGATGTTACTCAGACCAGACAACCCACACTCAAGGCCATGATGCTAAGTCAGATTTCTTCTAACCCACCAGTGTGGAAATTGGCACCATGAACCGGAAGAGATGTGGACAAGAGGCAGGAACGTGGGTACAACTGGACTGAAATCCATACTTGAGCAGATTTAAAGCCAGTAATGGCAAAGTGAGGCAAGTTTCAGTTGTTGATACTGTTGTTTTTATCCTGCTAACACTGGAACAGAGGTCCGGAGGCTGGGCTGAATTGATACAGGAAAGTAAGGAGGCTGTAATTTTGCCCACCTGTATACAGAGAGGAGTGTGGAATCTCCTGTTTGTCTTTGTAGGTTAACAGGGATGACTTGGCCCTTGCGTTTGTTTTCCTCAACCCAGCCTGCCCAGGGTGTGGCGACTGGGGACAGTTTTATGCCTGTATTCATCAACATTGAGGACAAATGCCAAAATCCATCCTGTAGTATCTTCAGGCACCGTCGGTGGAATTCATTTTTTAGCAAAAATACATTGGGCAAAACTGTTTAATTGTGTAATTTATTACAGTATGACAGTTAATGATACATGAGCACTATGCAGATGGCATCTCACCTGCTAAACAAGCGCAGATTATGATACATTTTCAAGGGTACTCAGGCCCAGTGACATTCTGCCATACATTACTAGGATGTTCTGAAGAGGATGTTGTTTGGTGTTGTTGAAAAAATTGTTGATGGTCCACTTAGACATTGTACTATCCTCTGAAATATTTTTGTTTTTACATTTATGAAGCAGTTTGTTTTCATTCTTTTAAAAAATGGTCTGATGTATTTTTTTCTTTTGACTTTCATTTAGCAGAATGTTTCTGTTTTATTTTTTATTCAATGTCCACATCAATTACTCTATGTTTGCTTTTGTCTTAAAAGACAAAACACGAGGGGCACCTGGGTGGCTCAGTCGGTTAAGCATCCGACTCTTGATTTTGGCTGAGGTCATGATCTCAGCGTTGTGAGATCGAGGCCTGTGTTGGGCTCCATGCTGAGTGTGGAGGCTGCTTGGGATTCTCTCTCTTCCTCTGCCCCTCCCCCTGGCAGGTTCTCTCTCAGTTAAAAAAAAAAAAAAGACAAAACATGAGAGGCAGGATGTTCATGGAAATTAGTTTTTCCTTACAGATGGTAGGAGGATTTTTCCTGCTGCATTTGTTGTTGTTGAGGGGCAAGAAAATCTATCTAATTCATATGTAGGTTTTTTTTTTTTTTTACGTTACTGATACCTTTTTAAATAACAGATTTATTGAATTACAATTCTCATACTATAAAAATCCATCCTTTGAAAATGTACAATTCAGTGGTTCTTAGCATATTCGAAGAGTGTGCAGACATCCATAATATTTAAGTTCATTTTCATCACCCCCAAAAGAAACCTAATCATTAGGGGTCACTCGCCATTCTCTTCTTCTAGCCCCTGGAAATAACTAATCTTCATTCTCTCTCTAGAGATTTACCTATTCTCCACATTTCCTATCCATGGAATCACATGTGTGGTCTTTTGTAAAAAGCTTCTTTTATAAGTATGTTTTCAAGGTTCATCCATGTTGTAGCATGTATCAATACCGCAGTTTTTGAATTGTCAAAAGGACAAGCTGCAGTATTCTGCAGTATGGATATATTACATTTGTTATCCACTCATCAACTGATGGACATTTGCATTGTTTCCACTTTTTGGCTATTAGGACTGCTGTTGCCAAGAACATTTGTGTACAAGTTTTTGTTTGAATATACCTTTTGAATACTCTGGTTATATACCTAGAAGTGGAATTGCTGGGTCATATAACTTTCTGATGACTTGACAAATGGTTATTCACAGTGGTCGTGCCATTTTATATTTCTACTTGTAATGTAATGACACTTCCAATTTGCCTACATCCTCACCACACTTGTTTGTTTTAATTATTACCATTATGGTGGGTGTGAAGTGGTATCTCATTGTGGTTTTGATTTGTGTTTTCCCAATGACTAATGATGTTGAGCAACATCTCTTGTGCTTGTTGGCCATTTGTGTATCTTTTTTGGAGAAATGTCTATTCATGTCATTTGCCCATTTCTTCATTGGGTGGTTTGTACTTTCCATTACTGAGTTGTAAAAATTTTTTATGCATTATAGATACTACACCTTATCCAACACATGATTTGCAAATATTTTCAACCATTCTTTGGGTTTTCTTTTCACTTTATTGAGTATCCTTTGATGCACAAGAGCTGTTAATTTTGACGAAGTCCATTGCATTGTTTTTTCCTCTGTTGCTTGTGCTTTTGGTGTCATATCTAAGAATCTGTTGCCTATCCAAACTCACAAAGATTTATTACTATGTTTTCTTCTTAGAGTTTATAGGCTTAGTGCTAATATTAAGGTTTTGATCCATTTTTAATTAATTATTGTATATAGTATACTGTATGTAGTGTAAGCTAAGACTCCAACTCCACTGTTTTGAATATGCTATCCAGCTGTCCCAGCACCATTTCTTGAAAAGACTACTCTTTCTTCCCATTGAAATTTCTTGGTATCCATGGTAAAAATCACTTAACTGCAAGTGTGAAAGTTTATTTTAAATTCTCAGTTTTATTCCATTGATCAGCATGTCTATCTTTATGTCCATACCACGCAGTCTTGATGACTGCTTTTTAAAACAGATTGGAGAAAAAGAGAGTTACAAATAAAAATGAATTTATTCTTTCTCTTACATTTATTTATGCAGTTTCTTTTACTGGTACTCTTTATTTGTTTGTAGATTGATTTTATGCTCTTGCTTTCTTTTATTTCAACTGAAGTACTCTTGTTAGTATTTTTTGTGGGCCAGGCCTGCTAGGAACTAATTCTGTCAATTTTTATTTGTCTGGGAATATCTTCCTTTCTCCTTTCTTTTTGAAAATAATTTTGTCAGATATAGAATTCTTGAATGATGGTATTTTTCTTTCAGTACTTTGAATATGTCATTATACGGTTTCTAATGAGAAGTCAGCTCTCAGTCTAAAGGATCTTTGTTATGTGTGGCCATGGGGTGCCCAGATAGTTGGCTAAATACTTATTTCTGGATGTGTCTATAAGGATGTTTCTGGAGATTAGTATTTGAATCACTGAGTAAGCAGAGTGTCTTCCCCAGTGTGGATGGGTACCTTCTTATCAATTCAGGGCTTAAATAGAACAAAAAGGTGAATGAAAGGAGAATTCACTCTCTCTGCCCAACTAAGCTGGAGCACTGGTCTCCTTTTGTTGGCCTGACTTGTATCATTGCTGTTCATGGTTCTCCAGCTTTTAGGTGTGGGCTACAACTGATGAAATTACATTGATGCATCATTTTCATTAGTACCCTAAGTCCATAGTTTACCTTAGGTACACTCTTGGTGTTGTACATTCTATGGGTCAGACAAATTCATGACATGTATACATTGCAATATTACCATAGAGAGTAGTTTGACCTCCGTACTCTGACTATTCATCCCTCCTTCTCTCAGGCAACCACTGATCTTTCTAATCCTTTCTTAGATTTGCCTTTCCCAGGATGTCATATAGTTGGAATTATATAGTATATAGCCTTTTCAGATAGGCTTGTTTCACTTAGTAACATGCATACAAGTTTTTTTCCATTTCATTTCGTGACTTGATAGTTTATCTCCTTTTAGCACAGAATAATATTCCATTTTCTGGATGTACTGTAGTTTATCTCTCCATTCACCTAAAAAAAGACATCTTGGGTGTTACCAAGTTTTGGATTACGAATAAAGCTGCTATAAACATCCCCATGAAAGTTTTTGTGTGGACATACATTTTCAGCTCTTTTTGAAAAATACCAGGGAGCCCGCTTGCTAGAATAAGGAAAGGGTTAAAGTATATGCAGGGAGAGGCAGGGAGCCCCTAACTAGGCTCTGAAACTATTCCTGGCAGGCAAAAGCACTAAGCCAGAGCGAACAAGAGATAAGCAAATAGACCAGACCACCTGGCCCCGGATGTTAGGGAGTATTTTTCTTTGGTAGCTACAGTGTAATCACAGAAAATGACCAAACCTCAAAGAAGTAAGTCATTAAGGGTGTTATCAATAGTCCTTGCTCAAACCAAGATGGCACAAGAATCTCAAGGCCCCACGCTCCCTGGTCAAGTTTTCAATAAAAGACTGGCCTAAAAACCTTCAGTGGCAACCCACTCAGGACCCCTGTCACTCAAGACAGCTTTTTCTTTCCTTTCTGTTCTCACCTTCACTTAATAAACTTTCACTTCACTTCACCCTTTTGTGTCTGCGAGATTCATTCTTTGACTCTGTGAGACAAGAACCTTGCAATCCTGCAACAATATGATAAGAGTATGGTTAGTTTTGTAAGAAACCACCAAACTCTATTGCAAAGTGGCTGTACCATGCTTTATTTCCACTAGGAATGAATTCGGGTCCCTATTGCTCCATATGCTTACCACACAAAAGGTGTGTAGTGGTATCTCATTGTTTTAGTTTATAGTTCCCTGATGACATATGATGTGGAGCATCTTTTTTCATAAGCTCATTTGCCATCTGGAAATCTCCTTTGGTGAAGTGTCTGTTAAGGTCTTTGGCACATTTGTTAATTGGGTTGTTTGCTTTTCTATTGTTAAGTTTTATGAGTTCTTTGTATATTTTGGATAACCCTTCTTTATCAGATATGTTTTCTTGCAATATTTTCTCCTAGTCTGTGGCTTTTCTTTTCATTCTATTGACAATGTCTTTTGCAGAGCAGGAATTTTAAATTTCAGTGAAGTCCAGCTTATCAATTCTTTCTTTCACAGACCATGTCTTTCATGCTATTTCTGAAAACTTATCACCAAACCTGAGGTCATTGTAGGAGTTCTATAGTTTTGTATTTTATATTTAGTCTTTGATCCATTTTGAGGTAATGTTTGTGAAGTGTAAATTCTGTGCCCAGATTCCCTTTTTTATTTATTTATTTTTTAATGTGGATGTTCAGTTTTACCAGAAGAACCATTTGTTGAAAAGACTACACTTTCTCTACTGCATTGTCTTTGTTCCTTTGCCAAACATTAGTTGACTATATTTATGTGGATCTATTTCTGGGCTTCCTATTTTATTCTATTGATCTATTTGTCTATTCTTTCACGAATATCACAGAGTCTTGATTACTGTGGCTTCATTCCTAAGGTTGGGTAGTGTCAGTCCTCTGACTTTGTTTTCCTCCTTCAATATTGTGGTGGCTATTCTGGGTCTTTTGTCTCTCCATGTCAATTTTAGAATCAGTTTGCCACTATCCACAAAATAACTTGCTGTGATTTTGATTGGTTTTATATTGGATGTATAGATTAAATTGGAAAAACTGACATCTTGACAGCGTTAAGTCTTCCTACTCATGAACATGGAATATCTTCCCATTTATTCAATTCTTTAGTTTCTTTCATCTGAGTTTTATAGTTTTCATTATATAGATCTTGTACATTTTTTGGATTTATACCCATTTCATTTGTTTAGGTGTTATATAAAAGATACTGCTCTTCAAGTTCCACTTGTTCATTGCTGGCATATAGGACAGTGATTGACTTTTGTATATTAGCTTTGTATCCTGATACCTTGCTGTAATTGCATATTGGTTCCAAAAGGATTTTTGTTGTTGTTGTTGATTCTTTTCAATTTTATATAATCATGTGGTCTTCACACAAAGTCAGTTTCATTTCTTCTTTCCCAACCTATATACTTCTTATTTCCTTTTCTTGTCTTACTGAGTTAGTCAGAATTTCCAGTACAATGTTGAAAACCAGTAGCAAGTGGGGACATCCTTTCCTTTTACCTGATCTTAGTGGGAAAACTTCAGGTTTCTCACCACTAAGTATGATGTGAGCCCTAAGGTTTTTGTTTTTTGTTTTTTTAATCCAGTAGAGGAAATTCCCCATCTATTCTTAGTTTACTGATAATTTTATTATGAAATGGGTTTTGGATATTGCTGAATGCTTTTTGGTATCAATTGATATGAGCATGTGATTTTTCTTTTTTAGTCTACTGGTGTGATGGATAACATTATTTGATTTTTGAATGTGTAAAGCAGTCTTGCATAGCTGAGATAAATTCCACTTGGTTGTTGTGTATAATTCTTTTTATACTTTGTTGGATTCAATTTGCTAATATTTGAGGATTTTTGCATCTATATTCATGAGAGATATTGGTCTGTAGTTTTCTTTTCTTGTAATGTCTTTGTCTACCTTTGGTGTTGTGGTAATGCTGGCCTCATAGAATGAGTTAGAAGTACTACCTCTGCTTCTATCTTCTGAAAGTGATTGTAGATTATCGGTGTGTGTATTTTTTATTTTTCTTAAACATTTAGTAGTATTCACAAGTGAACCTATCTGATGCTAACTTTTCTATTTTTGAAGATTTTTAATTATTGATTCAATTCTTTTCTAGGCACAGGCCTATTGAACATTGTCTATTTCTTTTTGAGAGTTTGGCAAATTGTGTCTCTCAAGGGATTGGTGTATTTCATATTAGTTATCAAATTTGTGATTATAGAACTGTTCATAGTATTTCTTTATTATCCTTTTAACTCATGGAGTCTGTAGCAATGTCCCCCTTTGCATTTCTAATATTAGTAACTTGTGTCCTATCTCTTTTTTTCTTATTTAGCCTAGCTAGAGGGTTATCAATCTTTTCAAAGAACTGGCTTTTGGTTTTGTTGATTTTTCTCTATTGATTTCTTGTTTTCAATTTCACTTATTATTTCTTTTTTTCTTCTTTACTTTGAATTTAATTTGCTCTCCTTTTCTCTAGTTTTACGAAGTGGAAGCTTAGATTATTGATTTTAGAACTTTCTTCTTTTCTAATATGTGCCTTCAATGTTATAAATTTCCCTTTAAGCACTACTTTCACTGAATCATATAAGATATGTACACAAGCATTTATAATTGAATACATTTTTGCTAGTACTATTTTGAACGAACTGTTATGTTAGATCATTTAAGAATAAGAAAGTTAAACATTTTTTATTTTCACTTATTCCTTTCCTGATGTTTTTCCTTTCTTTATATAGATCTCAGTTTCTGACCTATATCATTTTCTTTCTAAATGAGTTCTTTTAACATTTTTTGCAAGGCAGGTCTAGTGGTAACAATTTCCTTATTTTTTGTTTGCTGAGAAAATTTTTATTTCTCTTTCACTTTTGAAGGATAGTTTTGCAAGATACGTAATTCTATTATTAGCTTTTATTCTCTTAGCACTTTAAATACATTTCACTTTACTCTTTTCTTGCTTCCATGATTTCTGAGAAAAAGATGGATATAATTCTTATCTTTTTCCTCTATAGGTAAGACATTTTTTTCCTTTGACTTATTTCAAGATTTTTTCTTTATCTTCATTTCCTGTAGCTTGAAAATTATATGCTTATGTGTATTTTTTTTTGTCATTTATCTGCTTGGTGTTCATTGAGTTTCCTGATCTGTGGTTTGGCGGCTGACGTTAGTTTGGGGGAATGCTCGGTCATTATAATTTCAAATATTAAGTCTGTTCCTTTCTCTCTTCTCTTTCTCATATTTTCATTACATATATGTTATAGTTTTTGTAGCCATCCCACAGTCCTTGGATATTCTGTTCTGGTTTTTGTTTTTCTGTCTTTGTTCTTTGCTTTTTTGTTTTTGAGACTTCTCTTGAGATATCCTCAAGACCAGAGATTTTTCTTTCCTCAGCCGTGTCCAGTCTATTATTAAGCCCATCAAAGGCATTCTTCATATCTGTAATAGTGTTTTTGATCTCTAGCACATCCTTTATGTCCTTTCTTAGAAATTCCATCTCTTTGCTTACACTGCCTATCTTTTCTTGCATGCTGTCTACTTTATCTACTAAAAGCTTTAGCATATTCATCAAAGTTATTTTAAATTCCCGGTCTGATCATTCCATTGTCTCTGCTATATCTGAGTCTGGTTCTGATGCTTGTTCTGACTCTTCAGTGTGTGCTTTTTGCATTTTAGAATGCCTTATATTTTTTCTTGATAATCGGAGATGATGTCTTGTGTAACAGGAACTACTGTAAATAGACCTTAAGTAATGGGGTGGTAAGGTGTATGGTAGGGGTAGCATTCTATAGATTATGATTGGGTCTTCACCTTTTGGCAAGCCTGTGCCTCTCTTCCATGAACTTTACATGTGCTTCTCAGTACTGCACCTCTTAAGTAGAACAGGATGGCTAGAATGTGTTGCAGTTGGGTATTACCCTTCTCTCAGGAAGAAGTCATGTAAGTAGAATATATAAACTTAAGAAAAAAGGGCCAAGGACTGAAACCAATGACATAATGGCCTTTGTAGGTAAAAAAAGTCACAAAAACAACCACGTAGAACTGTTATGGGAATGGGGATATATCTTTTATTTATTTATTTATTTATTTATTTATTTATTTATTTATTTATTTATTTATTTATTTTTTATTCTTATGTTATTCCCCATACATTACATCATTAGTTTTAGATGAAGTGTTCCATGATTCATTGGGAATGGGGATATATCTTGATGAGAGGGAGGCAATATTATACACTGGTAGGAGGAATGAACACTGGGGCTAAGCAGGTATGGACTTGCATCTTTATTCTGCAACCTACCAGTTGGTGCCCTGGGAAAATTATTTAAGCTTTCTATTTCTTGATATCTGCATTCATCATGGGATGACCATGGCCACTATGGTTTTTTAAGATCAGTGTGACAAAAAACTCAGAGCAATGTCTGGCAATAGTTGACATCAAACAAATGTTAGTATTTCCATGGAAATGAAGAAAGAGATTACATAATTCATGGGTAGCCCAATACCAGGTACTTCAAAAGATACAACAGAAATTACATGACCTGATATTTGCTCAAAAAAGAGAAGAGGTTTTAGTTCAGTAGACAATGTGAGTCAGTGGATACATATTTCTTTATATTGGGGGAAGGACAATTTACCTAACTTTGAGAGAAAAGGGTCTAAAAAGAATACGAAATATTTTAGAAAAGAGACTAAGAATCTTGGATAGGGACCAGGGACAAGACACAATCCACAGCCAGTCATTAAATAGTGGAGTTCTGAATTCTCTTCCTCGATTATCTCTTTCTATAGGTGATCTCATGTTGCTGCTAGCTTCCACTGCCATCACATATTTGTAACACCCAAATGTATATATCCAGCTCCATATTTCTTCTAAGCTCCAGAATCACATATAAGTATCTATTCAATTTTACAATTTGAATGTCTCAGTGATACCTCAAGCTCAACATGAATGGCTCCACCATCCATTCAAATGCAGAAACTAGAATCCCAAGAATCTAGGTAATTTCTGTTTATCAACCTCCACAAAGAGACAATCTTTTATTAGGTGCTGTCAATTTTACCAATTTCTCATCTCCACCCAGTCTCAATCATCATTACTTGGACTCTGGTAGCATTTGTTGGTGTTTCCTGAATCTATTCTTGCCTCCTCTGCCCTTGTCTCTGTCCATCCTATCCATTCTTGACACAGCATCATTGTGTGCACATGCCTCTGCTCTCCCACTTCTCTGATAACATTTTTAAAGATTTTATTTATTTATTTATTTGACAGAGAGAGAGACAGTAAGAGAAGGAACACAAGCAGGGGGAGTGGGAGAAGGAGAAGCAGGCTCCCTGCAGAGAAGGGAATGCAGTGCGGGGCTAGATCCCAGGACCCTGGGATCATGACCTGAGCCGAAGGCAGACACTTAATGAGTGAGCCACCCAGGCGCCCCTCTGATAACATTTTTAATGGCTTGATATAGCTTTCAAAATAAAGACCAAAGCCTATAACATGTCTTCCAGGGTTCTCAATGATGTGACCCCTACCTTTCTCTATAACTTTACTGTCATACCCTGTTAAGTATAGTGCTTGACATATAATAGATTTGCAACAAATATGTTAGGTGAATAAAGAAGTCAATATCCTCAGTAAGGTTTATTTTCAAAGTGGGACCATTCATATATAAGGGAGGGGGGAAATAAACCCTAACACCCAGGAAAGATTTTCTGGGTAAAAGAACTAGATTTTCCACTTTTTCTCATCAAGTCACTTTCCTTCCACTTAAAGAATTGCTGATGATGAGGGCAGTGAAGTCACCTTGACCAGACTTCTGCCTAATTCTTGAACTCATCCTGAAACAGTTGAATGAAATCTATTTCTAAGGTTCTGCTGTTTTTTTTTTTTTTTTTTTGTCTTCTGATACTTGAAAACCTGAATTCACTTTTCTGTAGAGATTTTGATTTGGAGAAAATATATAAAAGGACCTTAGGTAAAAGTAAGAAAAAGAAAAAAGAGGTTCAGGACAACGCAGTACTAAAACTTTTCTGAAAATTTATACAAAAGTACTGTTTTCTTTGAGTATGGAAATTATTTTGGTGTTAAGATATATACATCTTAGTGAGTGAGGCCTGGAAATTGGTTTGGTGCCCTTAAAACTGATAGGGAGAGGGGAGATGAAAAAGTTAATCTTGTTCAGAGACTGGATATAGTAAAAAAAAAAAGAAAAAGAAAAAATACTACAAGGCCAAGAAGATAGGTTATCACAAAGGGGCTTTCTGAGACACTAGATGAACGACGATGAACTTTGGGACCAGCTGTGGCTGACATCCTATCCTATCCTGATGTTGAATTTGATTCTCTTTTGTTACTTCTCCTTCCTCTCCATTACCTCTTCAGTCTCAGTCTTTGGTAAGACTTATTTTAAACCATTAAAAATTAGAGCAAGCCTCGTCTTATCTCTGCCTAAAATAGACATGAAGACCAAATTCATAGTTTGGAGGAAGGCAGGACACGAGGCAGTTGGAGGGACTTGTGTGATAGACCCAGAGGCTACAGAGTTGAAGACTGATAGATTAAATGATATAATATATAACTAACCCCAAACACCCAGATTCAAAGAAAGAGTCGAGAAAAGAGTAAGTTTCTAGAAGTAAATGTGGAATGGGTTTTGAAGTTATTTTATTTGGAAACTGAAGATAAATGTGAACACAGAATCTCATTCCTTGTGCTAACATGGTTTTTGTTGAACTTGCAGAATGACCTAAAAAAAAAAAGACTCTTATACAACACTTTTTTGACAACATATACAAGTCACAGAGCACAGAGCTGTGTCTCAAGGTTATAGTACCAAATATGGGACACAAAGACAAGTGCTGTTCATTCTTAAGTGCTATCATGGTACCCACAGCTGGCAACCAGCCAGCAAGCCACTCAAGCCACTCTGGTGTCTGTCCTCTTGGGAATAGGTCTTAGGATTCTTATGAGAACTCACTCTCCCCGATGTTCTAGCACAAAATTTAAGAAGCAGCTGTGTTCTGGCCTGGCAGCTTTGATCTGTGCAGTGTTGTTTTTTTCTAGCAATCCCAAGCTCATGGCATTTTTCAGGATGAGCCACCAAGATGATGACTGACGGTCAGTCACTTTTGTAATAGAAACCAGTCTCCTGTGCACCAGGTTACCACCATTCACATTTCTCAACCCTCTGTGCGATAGATTACTGATGCTTTTCGTGAGCTTTCTGACCTTGTCTTAAGCTTTACAACGCACCATGATGAATTTACGGAGTGATGGTGACTATGTATGAATTGTATAACAGAGATAAATGGGCATTAGATGTTGACAAAGCAGAGAAAAAAATATTGTTCTCGACACCTTTTGTTAGCAAACGCATGATTCACTATAACTCTTCTTTAGTGACTTACCTATAAATCTTCTTTTCTCACTTAATAAAATGCCCCCCATTGCTCCTTCTAGGCCGACACCATGTTTTTGTAATACATTATTAAAGCCATGTCAGGCTCAAGATGCAGTGTGCTTGGGGCTTCATAGCAGTATTACTTTACCTCCCACCTCCACAAAATGCTCTAAGGGTTCCAAGGACATATTAGTTCCCTTCTGCCTTGTTCCCTTCTGGTTGTTGGTAAGCAACCAGAGCTACTGAAAGCTTTGGAAGTGGATGTGGTTCTTTCACGAAGTTCTCATATATTTTCAATAAGTTTTGAGGAAAACTATAACAAATGGACTATAAGACTTGAGAACATGGGGAGCTGTTTTTCTCACAATTAAGTTCAAGAGAACCATTTATAGAGGGTCCTGGACCTAAAAAAAAAAATGGTTGAATGTTACTATTACTTTGTAGCTGTTTTGCTAGCTGAATTTAAAGAAACATTCTCCTTTTTTTGTCCTCCAAAAGGTATGATATTTATTTTTTTTCTAATTGTGTTTTCTTTCTTGTCAGACCAAGGCAAGAAAGTTTGTGGACAGAAGTCTTTTCCAGTAAATTTGTCTGTTATATGTGGGCTCTGTTGGTTATAGTCAAGAACAGCATGGTGGTCACTCTTCTTTACTACAATCATTGCCCAACTTTGTGCCTACTGCCGAGGGTCTGTGACTGTTCCCAAATCTTCTAGGTTGAAATTCAGAACCAGTTGCATCAAAGTATGATAGGCCACATACCTTGCAGTAGGTCAAGGCATCCATACTTTTTTTTTTTAAGATTCCCCAAGAGTTTTTTATATGCTGCTAGTTTTGGAACCACTGAACAAGGCTCTGAGAGATGTATAGTTTTGGTTTTTGAAGATGTAGAGAAATAATGCAAGAGAGGATGGCAGCAACTCTCTGAGTTCTTCCTTAAAATAAAATAAGAGATTTGGCCAACTTGGTCTATGTTGTATTAAGATGATCAGTAGAAAACAAGACTAAAAAGAGAGTTTGAAGCCAGATAAGGGTCATCTATAGGCCCCATTAACAATTGTGATTTTTTTTTCTATAAGCAGATGATACTTTACATGTTTTTCATGAGGTAGGTGACTTAATTAGAGCTGTTCCTCAGGAAGATAAATTTGGCCATAAGGAGTTGGGTTGATCAGGGAGAAAATAGTTTAGAAGGAGGGCTATCAGCTAGTAGACTTTGGAAGTTTAGGCAAGTGGTAGTAACAACCTGACCCCAGAAAATAAGGATTTCATTAGATAATAGGAGGCAGAAACATGAGACCTTCTGGTAAACTGGATAGAATAATTCTAGGTAACTTCAAAACCGCCATGCAGAAAATAATGAAGAAAATGAAACAGTTCTGTCATGCAATATAAACATGTCACTTGCTCAAAGCCTGTTATCCTAATATTACATGACAGTGTCCTCTGGGTTATTTTTCCATTACAAGAAGTTGCAGGAGCTGATAAGCCTGTGACTAATTTAAAATGTAATTGTTGCTCTGTCCTCCTGCAACATAGTTTGTATTTCATTTCCTTTAAGTAAACAGCGTAAAGAATTACAGTCAAGTTCAATACTAGGAGCCTGATTCCCAGAAACAGAAGAGGGCCTGAGAAAGGTCTCTGGCTATAAGCAACTATGATCCTCAAATTCTCATTCGCCATGGATGATGGCATGTTGTCATTGTGGTTGAGACCTTGTCCCAGCTTCTGTGCTCCTAGATTGAGCGAGGCTTTCTGATGCTGATACCAGTGAAGGACATAAACTAAACAAAGAAGACATGTGTCACTGAAGGGGACTGCTGGGTTAATAGATCATGAAAAATTCATTTGGAGGAGAGATACCATAAATCATAGAATGTTAGCACTGGAAAGGATTATAGAGATCACCTGGTTAAATATAAGAGTTTTAGAGTCAGGCTAAATTGGTTATGAATCCCCAACTCCCCAGTGTACTAGATACGTGGCCTATTATTTTTCTAGTTACCATTTCATCTGTAAGATGGAGACATAGCCAGCTCACAGAATTATCGCAAGGATTAAATATGTTAATAAATGGAAAGCACTTAGCCCAGTACATGGTAAACCCTTAGCACCCAATACATGTTAGAAATAAAACCAGGGGAAAAAAACGAAAGAAAACCAGGATGATGACTCAGGTTTCCTGAATGGGGACTGGGGCTCCTACTACAGTGCCATAGCATCCCCTCTTATAATCCCACTTGGAACTAATTCTTCCAGAAAACTTCCCCCAACTATATTGACATTGCTTTCTACATCTGATTGTTTCCATCATTACTAAGAAGCTATTAAAGTCAACACTACATAATCAATCATTAAAAAAAGTATTGAAGTTACCTACTCAATAAAAGGAACATGGTTTTTATGATAAATGACATGCCATCATTAAAAACTTAATTATTACTTATTGCCCCACAAAATATTAATCATCATTATTATTTTTAACCAGAATTAAGAGGCACTGTTCTCTAATGAAGTGCTCTGGGATTTGACTTGTGGGTAGAAATCAGCCCCTTTGGCGAGGGCACTAGTCATTGCTAGAAGGATTCAGGTGCAATTTGGAAAGACACATTCTGGTTATTTAGAATAGATCTACGGAAGAAGCATGCAGCTTATTCCAATATCAGAAATTATTATCACATTAAACAAAAAAGTACCAGTAATATGTGGTAGAGAAAATACAATGTCAAAGCAAGATAAGAGTTTTGTGGGGACAGAAAGGAAAGGAAGCAATATCAGCAGAGTAGCCGGACTCTGGGTATAGATCTTTGCCTTTGATTCTTAAGACAATTCTAGAGGATGGGTACTTATTTTTATTCACATTTTATTGAGGAGGAAACTAAGGCTCAGATAGGAACTTGCCAGTCTCACAAATGTACATGGTGAGCCATAATTTGAACTCAGAGTTATCTGACTCTAAACTTTCATTCTTTGTTTCTTTTATAAATCCTTTTGTTATAAAATAAAACATAGTTTCAGAAAACCGCCCATAAGGAATTCATAGCTTGAGTGAATTGTTATAAGGTGAATAATTTCATAACCATTATCCAGGTCAGGAAATGGAAGTTTGTCACCTGTCCCAAAAGCCACCCTCCTCTCCAAAAGTAAGCACTACCCTGACTTTCATAGTAATCACTTCTTTGCATTTGTTTACGGTTTTATTAGCCAAGTGTGCATCACTATAGCATAGTTCAGGTGTTCACATCTTTTTAATCCTGATATATATTTGATGTCTCATTTAATATATGGAATTTTCCTTAAAATGTACCTGCTGAAGAGCCTAGATCATTTATTCTGCAGCATTTATGGCTGTCTGGAATTTGGTAGTTGCATACTCATGGTGCTACGTAAACCAGTGTTCTGTGTTTTGTTTCTTATTAATTGACCTCTAGATCCAGAGGCTTGAGCAGACTCAAGTTTGATCCCTTGGGCAAGAATTTAGAGGGAGTGAGTGTTTTCACCAAAGGGCACATGATATCTGGGTTTTGCTCTTGTTTCACCTTAGCATCTCCTGATGCTCGATGCCTACAATATTAATTCATTGGCGGTTGCAAATAGTAATATGCTGGCATTTTTTCACTTATTTGCTGAAATAATTTTGAAAGAAGAAGCTTACTCACCTAGGATTTGGTTACCCAGTTGTGTAGTGCATAAGAAAAGTAAGAATAAGTGCTGACTCTTTCCTTTGGTTTATCCTCTTTCTAAATACATGTTGTATATGTTGATCCACTGTAATTCTCATTCCTGTGGAAACTCAAATTTCTCAATCTCTGAACTTAGTCCTTTTGATATGACGCTAGAAGTTTTGGATAACTTCCTCGCTCTCTGGTATGACAAGATGCTCTAGATTCTTT
>NC_138381.1:11310237-11405128 GCF_054177405.1 Leptonychotes weddellii | reverse complement strand
TTTTTTTTAAAGATTTTATTTATTTATTTGACAGAGAGAGACACAGCGAGAGAGGGAACACAAGCAGGGGGAGTGGGAGAGGGAGAAGCAGGCTCCCCGCAGAGCAGGGAGCCCGATGCGGGACTCGATCCCAGGACCCTGGGATCATGACCTGAGCTGAAGGCAGTCGCTTAACCAACTGAGCCACCCAGGCGCCCTTCCCAGATAGTTTTTCTAAAATGAATAATAAACAGATTTATTCTTACAGCTTGAATCATAGTATTATGATTATCCAGAGAAACAGAACTGACAGGTAAGGAGATTTATTTTCAGGTATTGCATCATGTGAATATGGAGGCTGAGAGGTCCCATGATCTGCCATCTGCAAGCTGGAGGCCCAAGAAAACCACTAATGTAGTTCAAAGGCCTAAGAGCTGGAGAGCCGATGTATAGATTCCAGTCTGAATCTGAAGGCCTGAGGACCAGGAAAAGGCACAGGCAGAAGAAGACAGATGTCCCAGAGCAACAGTTGGACAGAGAACAAATTTAATCTGCCTCCACCTTTTTGTTCTATGGAGGCTCTCAACAGGCTGGGTGAGGCCCACCTACACTGGGGAGGACAATCCGCTCTACCCAGTCTGCCAATTCAAATGTTTGTTTCTATCAGAAACACTCTCACAGACATAACCAGAAATACTGGTTAACCAATGCTCTAGTCTAGGTATCTTGTGATCCAGCCAGTTGACTCATAAAATTAACTATCACACATGTCATTTATGCTTTGTGTACGGATCACTGCAAAAATGAATGACTCCATGAGTTATTGCCATAAATTTTATCACTAATATTTTCAAAAAGGAAGTCCAATGTGAATTTTTGCTGCCTTAGCCTTTAAGTTGATCTTGGTGATACATCAGTTTTGACTGGTCTGATGGTGTGTTTGCTATTTTCTTTCCTCACATATTATTTATTTTCACTTCCTTAAAACCAGAGGTTATTAACAGAACCAGTTATGCAAAGCATAAATCTTGAATATTTTGTTAAACCATAGGTCCTCTGTGAACAAATTTTTTGACAGGTCCTCAGACACTTACTTCCGTTCCTCTGAGGGATATTTTCCATTATGTTTAAGAAAGGTGACATCTGCAGATATTATTTTTTTTGAAATTCAGACACTATGGTGATCTGGTATCTCTTCAGAAATGAGAAGGTTGATATTTATCTTTGCAAAAGTAAAAACAGTCTCAGGAGGAAGAGACTTACCCTATAAATGGCAACCTCAAGACAGGCACATTTGAAAATGTCTGAAAGAAAAAAATGGAAGAAGAGATAGTTTCTAGCCAATATATATTAAAAAGAAAGAAACTGCAGATTTGAATTCACGGTGTCTAAGTTCATAAAATATCACCAAGATTCATCAGACACTGATTAGGTTGCCTCAGTAGAAGATAACTGTGATGGTTCATTTTGTCTCTGCAGGAATGGAAGATGCCAAGATACTATTGGAAGAGGGAGCTACAATTATCAATCACGCCAGGCAGCAACATTTTTGGTCTTTGATAACTAAGAAACATTGCTCTATTGAAGATTTGGTTGGGGGGGACAGATTTACAAATAGGACAACAGATCATTTAATTGTAATCATCTCTTCTAATACAGAAATCTCTAAGCTGGGGGTGATGTTAGCATGTTGCTGAGATAAGCCTCCTCTCTGCTTCCTGTGTGAATTTGAGCAAGTCTTTTAAAATTAATTCTCCTATCTACAAAATGGTGTGTGTGTGTGTGTGTATGTCTTTCAGTCAGATTACAGAAAATCTCTATAGACTGAAAACTATTTGAACTCTTGGAAGAAATGGAGATGTTCAAGAGGGCTTTAGCAGCTTAACTTAAACTTTCTCTCCTTTGAAACTTTTTTCAGAGAACTCATTCATTTATTAAAAAAACTTTTTTTTTTAAGATTTTATTTATTTTTCAACAGAGAGAGCGACAGCAAGAGAGGGAACACAAGCAGGGGGAGTGGGAGAGGGAGAAGCAGGCTTCCCGCTGAGCAGGGAGCCCGATGAGGGGCTCGATCCCAGGACCCTGGGATCATGACCTGAGCTGAAGGCAGACGCTTAACGACTGAGCCACCCAGGCGCCCTAAAAAAACATTTCTTGAATCAACTACAATGGGCCCGGTACTTCCAACACTGCTGTAAACATTACTTTCTTTGTGGATTTCTCATGTTCTTTCTTTGTTGTCCTTGCTGTAGGGCGTGGACTTGCAGATATGAAGACCTGGAACTTTCCTCCTCATTTCTGGCATCCTTTTTTCTAGCATGGTACAATATACTGAACAAGCTTATGAAGTGAGTGCACTACTAATGAACAAGAGTAAGAGCAACAGAGCACCCCCACTTCCTCCACTTGTCTTGACTCCTAAAGACTTTGAATCAATGTGAGGTTCTCTTTGCCCTTCACTACTTCTACTCTTCCATTTTCTGTTAGGCTCCCTGAACACAGGCATATGTATATACGTTGTAGGAGTGTCTGTTGCTTTAAGAAACAGGAACAAAGATTTTTTTTCCCATAGTTTTTTGTAGCCCTTTAACTCTCAGTGACTCTTATTTCCCTAGCCACCAATAGTAATTTGGTCTTTCCATGGTTTTTAATATATTTTTCCATCTCCCTGGAGCACAATGAGAATTACCTTCTTTTATGTCAGATTCTGTCAAAGACACCTTCAAGGTCCAAGGAGGAAAGGTGCTGTACATAACACAGGTAATCTCGTAACGATGCATCATAGGCATATTGCAAGGAATAATTGAATGCTATCTGTAAAATATGGTGAGCTCCTCAGAAGACAGGTGTAACTGCAATTTTCTTCTGTGTAACTAAGCTTTCGGCTCATAAACAAAGAGTGTATATCTCCTTTTATACATCCCTTTTTTTATTTGCAAGTATTTTGTCTTTGGTCTTAAAAAATGCCTGAAATAAGGATGAAAGTAGAAAAACTTTAATTTAAATGGTAGTTAAATAAATGTCATTGTGAGTTGTATACAGAAAGTGCACCCAAATGGACATTAGGAGGATGGGCTTTAGTCTCCTTTCTGTTCCTGGATTACTGCATACCTTTAGGAGAGGGGCAGATCAATATGAATTTGAAGAACCTCTGGTGTGAAGCCAGAGATGGTGACAGTAAACTTCAGGGTCCCTTCCCATATTTTTTGATTCTGATTTCCACCAGTTCAAAGTTCCTTGGGAGCAGAAACAATGCATTTTTTTTTTTCGTTTCTTTACTCCTAGTCATAAGCATGACATCAGGCAAATGATAGACCCTCAATAAACATTTGTTGTATGAATGTCTTACAAAATGTAATTGGTAATAGACACTATGTAACACTATTCAGATCCAGAAATTCCAAGGCTTAACATTAGAGATGGCACTTATCTGTTCAAAAGACGACCGAGAAGTTGACATCATTAAGGGATTCTCTTGGAAAAGCCATAAAATCTGTCAGACTATGTCATATGGACCAGCTCTGAACAGATGCTGTGCTGAGGATCTGGGAAAGAGCCCCATGAATTACATTCTAAATTTAACTGTGTGAAATTGTATGTATTCCTGGCTGTCAAGTGGAAATGGGTTTGTATGGTTGGTCCTGCTGCTGTGTTTGGGTGAACCCAAATGGAAGGTTCCGGAGTCATCAGTATGCAGGAGGTTGAAGGGTATGGTGAGCTTGCTATAACCCCATTCAGCAGTGAGTTAGACAGCAGTGAGTTAGACCAGAGTACCATTTAAAAATCTTCTACAAAAGGTTGCTGCATCTTGGAGGCTAAAAGAAGCATGCACCATTATGTTTTGAGATCGCTAAAGAAGAAAATGTCTGCATTCATTATAGCTAAATTTAGGGCCTAGAGTATAAAATATGTTTTAGTCTTCTGAGCACAAAATATAAGTAAGAAAGAAAACAACAGTAAGCAAAATTGTGGGCACATCTCACAGTTGAGAGTCTGTGTGTCTTTATTTTCAATTATATCCCTTATTTCTAAATTTTCTTTATTTCTAAAGGTGTCTAAGGAAAATTACCACTGAAAAATTGCAATTGGAAGAAAGATTTATCTTGAGGATATTTATAAGAATTCCAAAAGGACTTGGTTTTTAGGAAATTTAAAATAGACTATTCTAAACATTGGGCAAAGCATCGATGATAAAATTTTTAGAATAAGATACAGAATAATATCTGCTTGACAAACTTTCTTTCTTTCTTTCTTTTTTAAGGAAGGATAAGTTCAGATATCCCCAGGGAAAGACTGACTTAGTATCACCTGGGGGAGTATGTTCTGAAGGATATATTCCTGGATTCCATTGAGAAAAGTTCTAAACCAGAAAATCTGGATTTTGTTTGTTTGCTTCTTTATAGAAATTTTCCAGTATAAACAGCTGCCATGCCCATGGAATGTTTGCTAATATCCTGTGAGAAATTTCTCAGGTGTAGAAAAACCATACTTGGCTTAAATACTACGAGAAGCTTGACCCATGTGTACTCCTGTCTGGATCATTGCCTTGGTTAGAGGTGTGAATAAATAGAATGTATGCTGGTCACAGCTAATCTGTGTGCTTCAATTCAGTTTATTATTTCTGGTCCATGTCATAAATCCTGGCCTCTGTTATAACTAATTTCTCTCTCTCTCAAATTCCCCAATTGTGAAGGTAGATTATTCTGAATATTCCTTTTATTTTAAAATAGCCATGTCATGTGATAATTTCAGAGTATATCTTACTAGAGTCTGAGAGATTATTTTTTCCTTTGTTAGAGAGCATGCAGATACCTTAATTTGTTTTTGAAGTAAGAATGATCTAAACCAAAAAAATCTAGGAATCATAAACATATGCATTCTGTGCCTGCTAAGTATTTTAACACAGTGACAGATAAACTTAATCAGATGAATAATTCTAATGAGTAAAGAGAGATGCATCAAAATACCAGTTTTTGATGCTGGGCAAATGAGAGTAGGCTCGATGATATTCGATTACTCTGGTTGATCTTGAGTGTTGTGAGAGAATGATGACTTCACTCACCGGTTTGTATTTAACACACTTCAGAAGAGTGCCTGTCCATCAGTGGAGGCTACAGTATATAATATAGCTGCATAAGGCCGATGCCAGCGCCAAGATGCTAAAGAGAATCATTTGTTTTCCTAATAGCTCCCTTTCAGCAGTCCATGGCCTTACCCAGAAATGCCCCGTTAGCAAAGCTGTCATTCCCTGATGATCTCTGGATGGGGGAACGATGATAGAGCACAGACCGCTGCGTTTGTGGTAGAATAGCATTTTTCCTTTATTTCTGAAAGGATTCATAATTTGTATTCCATTTTCTGTTGGCTATAATGGACTGAGGTTTGATTCAAGGTAAAAACTCATCCAAGGAGGGAATTATACACTGGAGAAATATTTACAAGATGCACTGTAATCTTTCCAGCTAGAGTACATTAGATTTTCTTCTCATATCCAGGCACTTGAAATTGATACACTGAATATTTCCTTTTCCCCAGGTCACAGTATAAGAATAATATCATTTAGTTTACAAATTATACCTTGGGAGTCAAACTTTATGTGGTATAAAACTAAAGATGGGTTGATACTGTTTTGGCAATTTACAGACCAAACATCTTCAATGCCCTTGGGCCTGCAGGAATAACGAGGAGGGTATGGTTAAGCAGCAGTCCCTTGCTTGAAATTCATCCATGGCTTCCCATCATCTTGGATTGAATTCAAATCCTCACCATATCCTACAAGGCCTTACTGGATCCCCGCCTAAACTCTCTCTTGGATTTGTCTTATATCAGGCTTCCTTTTTATTACTTTCCAGGTATACTTGACTTCTTCACGTCCTTCACACACATCAACCCCGTTCCTCCCTTGGGGAATTTGCCCTCGCTATTTCTCCTGCTGAAATGTTTTTTGCATAGAGTATGTACTTGGTTTGACTCTTTTTATTAGGTAGGCATCAGTTTAAATGCCTTCTCCTTTAAGGGGCTGTACGACCACCCACTCTGAGGTGGTTTCTGAGACACTCAATTACCTTGGCCAGCTTTTTTAAAAAAAAAATAAAAATTATAACTAATTTTATATTTGTTGACTGTTTCTCACCTCCTCACTAGAATGTAAGCTCCATGAGATCAGGTTCCCTTCTGTTTCATTGCTAGATCTGAGGCAATACCTGGTAATAACTGGCACTTACTTTTTGTTTAAGGAAGCAATGAATGAATAAATTAAGTGGAATTTCAACCTAAGGACAAAATAAAGCATACAGAGGCCAGTCCTAATTCTCTTTCTCTGGCTCTCTCTCTTTCTCTTAATGCACTCATGCTTTAATTTCACATTTAAATTTCATGAAAGGCCATATCAAAGGGTAGTTTCAATTTGCTTCACACAAAAATTTAAGATAAAGAAGCAGAATGTGTTTTGTTGTTGTTGTCATTGTTGTTTGCCTATCTCCCCAGAGCCAGCACTCAAGGACTTGGGCCTCTTTGCAGCAAGGACTGATTAAGTTTCCAAAAGTTTGGCATTTAACAGGAGCTTCCACGTTGGTTTTATAAATCTCTTGACCTACAGAGGTCTTTCAAATTTCTCATGGATGCTTCTGGACTATTGCAATGTCAAAGAGAGGAAATAAATATAAGTTATCCAAGGATCCTGATGCAATATGGTGCCAAAGGAAGTTGATGCCATTGCGTTTTTGTTCTTACTTTTTTCTGGTTTCTTTGAGATCCAAACTTTTTCAAATTCTTCCAGTTTATATGGTTGCTCTAATTGGTAACCAATGACAACTTGACCCTGTCATAGAATAGTTCATTAGGGGGAAATAAAGCAATAAAAACAATCAAAGACACTGATGAAAAAGATCTTTCAATATACTGGGGTATGCTATTTCTACTCTACAGTATTCTCTCTGGCCATACTTAGTTGTTGTTTCAATATTATATTTACAGTTAGGAGATTTTATTCTACTTTTGATGAAAACTGGGACATGTGTGTATGGTTAAAACACAGATACACACACACACACACACAACCTCAGCACATCTATCTCACCTGACAAACTTTCCTGTATCTGTAATAGTCACTTATAATTAACCCTTCCCAGTCTTCTGAGATGATGCATAATGACAGGATTGCAAGATATCAGGAACTCAGGAACTCCTGGGAGAAATGAAATATCTGAGATGTAAAACTGGACATGCTGAGAGGTTGATGTTATGTTTGAAATGAATAATATTTTGTTTAAAACTTAGGGAAAGGTAATACAGAGCTGGGATTTGGGAGAAATGGGTTATAACAAAAGCTCTAATATTCCAGAACCTTCTAAAAATTACTTAATTCCTACATGAATTGTTCCTCCCAAATGTAATATGAGGTACTGACCAAAAAATCTCACTAAGACATTTTTTTTTAATCCATGATTGCTATTTTGGTAAAACTACCTGCACTGCATGTATTTTTACATATTTTCAGAATTTGCCATATTCTGGGAATTTGGGTAGAAGAGGGACAGATTTTATATATGGAAACATATTTTAGAGACTTTATCTCCATCTACATGGTGGACCAAATAGTCTTAAAAGTCTGACTAGAAACTCCAACAAATGCTAGATAAATTATTCAATAAATAAGTAAATAAAGAAAACTCGTTCCAAATTGGTTGAATAGAATGGTTGAGTTTGGGGGAAAGTGAGGAGATTATCCATGGCAGAACACAATGCAAGAACTCAAAGCCAGAATATTAAATAAGAGCAGAAGCTGTTTGCCAGCCAAACAACTACAAGCAGAGAACTTAGGATGGCCTGTGCTGACGGCGTCTGCAGACACCTCACAGAGACCAGTGCAAATTATCTCAAGGAAACAACAACAACAACAAAAAACAAGCTCAGCACAAGCCTCAAAATATTTTTTTTTAAGCCTCAAAATATTTTTACAAATGAGGTTCCAGCAAACATATCCATTATTAAACATCTCAAAACACAAGAAAACCAGGTTTATGATTTAGAAATATCAGTAACAAAAATCAACAGGACAAAAACAGCAAATGTGGACTTTGGAATTACTGGCTATGGAACATAGAATATGAAATAAGTTAATGTATACTTACAGAATGAAAGCATGGGCTAAATAAATGTAAGAGCAAGATATCAGATAGAAAAAAAGTACCAGGCAGATCTTAAGCAAATAACAAATATAAGATCTAGGATAAAACAAAACTTACTTGGCAAGATAATCAGGAATAGCTTAACAGAGTATTAGTGAATTAGAAGATATTTAAAAATGACACAATAAGAGGCACATGTAGAGAAATAGGTGGAATATAAACAAGAGAAGAGAAGACATGAGGATTGAATGTAAACAGCTGACATGCATCTAGTAGGGGATCTATGAAGGGAAGATAGAAAGCATTAGAGATGATAACAGTTGAAGAGAAAGTTGCTGATTTGTGATACCTGGTCTCAACTCCAGGATTCACAATGAATCCCAAATAGCATAAATAAAAAGGTATCTTTACCTGGGTATATCAGATGCATAGTTAAGACTAAGAAAATATCTCAACATTAGAAAGAAAGAAAATACCAATTTCCTACAGAGTAATGGCAATTAGACAGATACCTGACTTCCCAATAGCAACAATGGAAGTCAGAAGAGAGCACAAAGATGTCTTCCAAGTGCTGAGATAAGATAACTTTCCATCTAAAATTACATACCACATGACACTGCTTCCATTCGGGAGTGAGATGAATACATTTTAAATAAGCCATGAAGTAAAAAGGTTACCCCCATGGACCCTTGCTAATGCTACTTTTAAATGAGATGCTTCAGGAATATGATCCTCAATGGACAGTATTAGATGAAAGACTGATAATTTTTTAAAAGTCCATAATCATATTCATAAATGAGCTGATGGTATAAAATAATAACTATGTCTAATATGTGAGGCTTCAAATAATGAGACTGAACTAAAATACACCGAGATGGAAAAGTAATCCAAAATGATTTAAATTGTTAAAATCTTGATATTTTCCTGGAGGAGGATAAAATTGTTTTTTCCAATAGCATTTATATTTCAACTGTATGTTAATACTAAGGAGAATGTGTAGTCTTAACATCCACTAAAGAACAAATCTAGTGAGTACCTTCTAAATTATTGGAGAGAAATAAAAAAAGAGATTGAGAAAAAAATAAGCTACTTATAAAGAGGTAAGAAATAAAAATAACAAATAGGAAAAAAATGAAAAAAATGAAAAAAACTGGAAAGCATGAAATTAGATGGTAGGAATAAATACAAACACAAAAGTATCACAGTAAGAGAAAAAAAACAACTAATATTCTAGTTGAGAGACAAAGTTTTACCGACTGGCTTAAAACACCATCCTGTTTATTAACGATTACATTTATTGGCTATTAATACATTATGGCCATTTCTAAAATATGAGGATATAAAAAAGTGTGGAAGTACAAAGCTGGAAAAATATTTACTGGTAAATATTACCCAAGAAGATGTTACTGTAAGAAAATTAATAAAAGACCAAAAAACAAAACAGTGAAACTTATCCCTAGAGACCAAGACAGTTGAAGTTGAATTCACTGTGCAGATATAATAATCCCAAACTTGAATCAGTAAGGACATTGCTTCATAATATAGAAAGTAGAAATAGAAGGAATTGCAAGTAGAAATGTTTAAATCCATATCACAACGGGAGATTTTAAAACCTTCTCCTCAGTAATTAATAGGTTGAGGCACAAAAAAATCAGTTAAGTATTAGTATTTTGAAAATGTGATTCAATAGATTTTTATAGAAATTAAATCTAACTGGAGAAGTGCAAGTTGAGTTTTTATGAAAATTGATCATTTGGGGGCTATATATCAAGTCCTAACAAATTTTGCATATTCGATATAATACATGCTATGTTCTGAGTAACATGCATTTAAGTTGGAAATCAATATGGGGGAAAAAAAACCTATTCTCTTGAAAAGTAACAATAAAACATGCATACTTCCAAATTACTTGAGGTTCAGATTAGAAACCAATGAGAAATAATAGGAAATGAATACTCATACATCTTTATCAAATTGTAGGATGGTGCTAAAGAAGAACCTACAGAAGGTTTAGCTGATATAAGAAAAGAAGGTAGGTCAAAATGAAGAAGATACGTGCCCAAGGTAAGAGTCAGAGAGTAGATAATCAAATTCATCCAAAGGAATGAAATGAAATATTAAGCTTAAAACATAAATTAGTAAAATTGAAAACAAACTTATTATGTAAAAGTTGTTTTTTTTAAGCAATATTAATATAACTGGCAAAGCTCTGATAAGATTTATTTAAAATAGAAAAAATACAAAGGCTCAAATAGAAAATATGGAAATAAAACTGGGGAGACATAAATGCAGACATACTAGAGCCAGAAAATAATTAGAAGACAAAATATTTACACAAATTTGGGCAAAACAGAAAATTTTAAGAAAAACAAAAAGCTTTACTATGTTTTACTTAAAATTGCTTCTGAGATCTCCTGCAGTAATGAAGTATTTAACTTAATTAGATAGGGCCACTCCACTCAAAGTTCCTTCTTCTGAAAAACTGAGGTCTTTATTCATATCACCTTGTTCACCTTCCAGAGGGGATGCAGGATGTGGTCAGGAGCACCATGCTCCATGATTTGTTTTGGGTGACTCACAAAGGACCCTTTTGCCAGACATCAATGTGCTATCATAGGGACTGAATTA
The DNA here is from genome assembly GCF_054177405.1 of Leptonychotes weddellii. Taxonomy (NCBI): domain Eukaryota; kingdom Metazoa; phylum Chordata; class Mammalia; order Carnivora; family Phocidae; genus Leptonychotes; species Leptonychotes weddellii. The sequence goes on along the minus strand of NC_138381.1, from coordinate 11,394,392 downwards.
TCATTACAAAATCAACTTATGGGAATTAGTAAATCTATGAGAATGTAAACATCCAGTGAAAATGTCCTGGGCATGCACATTTTCTGTTAATGATGGGTTGTAAGCTACTGTAAAACTAACAAGGAACCTAAAAGAGCAGAAGAAAACCATGAGGGGTAAACACACATGTGTAGTGTAAAGTGAGGCCTGAGAATGAGAAGGGCCAAGATCAAGAAGAGATGAGCACACCTGGTGCCTCACAGTTTTCGGGGGAGACAGGAAAAGAAAATGAGACAGAGGGGCGCTGGGTGGCTCACTTGGTTAAGCTTCCAACTCTTGATTTCTGCTCAGGTCATGACTTCAGGGCCGTGGGATCGAGCCTGTCATTGTGTCCTGCTCCACACTCAGTAGGGAGTCTGTTTGGGATTCTCTCTCCCTCTGCCCCTCCCCCAGCTCTCTCAAATAAATAAATAAATCTTAAAAAAAAGAAAGAAAGAAAGTGAGACAGAGACACAAACAGAGAGAATAGCAGAGAAAGACAGGTGCCTTCCAAATTTTATCTAGGGGCAGATATGATACAACATGTCTTACTAGAAGAAGAATCACACCAAAAAGTCAATAGATCTGAATGTTTCTGACTTGCCACGGGATCTGCATAAGACATCTGGCCTCCCCATAAAATAAGGATGTTGTTTATATAGGAATCCCCAAGATCCCTTCCTGTTCTAACATTCTGTTTTTATGCATTTTAAAGTCACTCGCCCAGCCACACATAAAGCTTCTGATTTCCAGTTATCAGTCTTCCAACACAAAGGCTGCTCACTTCCAGGTACCTGTGTCTATTATTTCATTAGTTTTGAAGTTACACAATTCTCTGTCCTTAAACCAGGGAGCTAAAGAATGTCAACTCATCACTATTTCTACTGCTAGGCTGCCTTTCTGAGTTATTAGTTAGCATTTCTGTATTATCATAAGTGCTTTAAAGTCAACAATTAATCCTCAAAACAGCTCTTTCATGGGGGTCCTCAAAAGATTTTACAAATACTAATGAAATTCATTGCATGCCTCCTTAGAAAAATATGCAAATGATTTCCCTGTTGTATGACTATGATTCTATATCAAATTTCAGCTTCATAAATCAGGAACAGTCAATAGCACATGTCCTAATTAGGCTTCTGTTCCTTAGGTTTATTGTGATGTGTAATTGTTTATTAACCCCAATAAGATGCTTTGCCAGGATGAGAACTGTCAACTTTGTTAAAATTTGTTGATGGAGGCTTAGACCCGGATGAGAAGAGCACGAGCAGCCTAAAACTGACAGCTATTTGTGAAATGCAAACACATGCTCGCTCACTTTTCGGCACTAAAGGAGGTAGCGCATTCAGTAGAACTGGGTACGACAGGCAGGTCTCTCACCCGATGGTAATGGTAACGCATGACCCGGATGGGTGAACGGGTCACTCCTTCGCTGAAATTCCATCTTTTACACAAATAGATGTTACCTGAACCTGGATCCCAGCAACGTTTGCATGTTAGCTCATTTCTTACAGAGACTTGTAAGCCTACTCACACCACACTGTTTTTATAGGCCTCCCACAAAGACATTGCAAAATTACAAAACATTTCTCATTGAAGATATTTTCTGTGAATGGACATTTATTTATTTAGATCTTTTTTTTTTTTTAAGATTTTATTTATTTATTTGACAGAGAGACAGTGAGAGCAGGAACACAAGCAGGGGGAATGGGAGAGGGAGAAGCAGGCCTCCCGCAGAGCAGGGAGCCCGATGCAGGACTCGATCCCAGAACCCTGGGATCATGACCTGAGCCGAAGGCAGACACTTAATGACTGAGCCACCCAGGCGCCCCAGATCTCATTTTTTTAAAGCAATCTCTACACCCAACGTGGGACTCAAACTTGGATCAAGAGTCCCATGCTTGGGGACACCTGGGTGGTTCACTCGGTCTTTAAGGGGCCGACTCTTGATTTCGGCTCAGGTCATGATTTCAGGGTCCTGGGATTGAGCTCTGCGTCGGGCTCCACGCTCAGCAGGGAGTCTGCTTCAGGATTCTCCCTCTGCCTCTCCCTCATCCCTCTCGCTCTCTCTCAAATAAATAAATAAATCTTAAGAAAAAAAAAGTTACATGCTCTACTGACTGAGCCACCAGGCACCCCTCTGTGAATGGACTTTTAAAATCTGATTTTACTCCGTCCCTCACACACACATTTTTCTCTGAGAGGACCCTACAGAGCAGCAGAGATTGCTGGGTAGTGTGCGTTGAAGAAGCCATGGGTCAGAAAATGAAAAGAAGGAACAAAGACCAATTGCATCCACTCTGTTAATGCCACAACATTGCTGTGATCGACACCGGGCTGCTTAGCTGTGCGTCTTCACCTTGAATTTGTTTCTTCGTCTGTGCTATTAATGAAAGTAAGAGTAGCTCTCTCCTGGGATGTCTCAGCCCACTTGGGCTCCTCTAACAGAACACCATAGACCGAGTGGCCGATAAACAACAGAAATTTATTTCTTACAGTTCTAGAGGCTGGAAGTCCAAGATTTAGGTAGCAATAGGTTTGGTGTCTGATGAGAGCCCCTTCCCTCCCTCACAGAAGGCCTTCTCACTCTAACTTCAACTGGCAGAAGGCGTGGGGAGTTCTGTGAGGTCTCTATTATAACGGCACAAATTGCATTCATGAAGGTTCCACACTCATGGCCTAATTACTCTCAAAGGCCTCACCTCCAAATACCATCACATGTGGGATTAGGTTTCAACATATTATTTTTAGGGGGACAGTAACATTCAGTCTATAACACTAGGTTAGGGTGAGGATCCAGGATAATGCATAGGGAGGTACATTATCAAACTGTAAGCTGCTCTCTACAAAGTGTTTATTATGCCTTGTTGAAATAACCATATCTCAAAAAACGGGTATTAGCATTTACTGGAAATTCAGATATTGCTGAATTTGAACTGTAATAGGCAAATTGTTAAGGAAATTTTTGAATAATTGAATAGTTCCGATATTTGCTACCTTTATTTATTATTACGTTTCTTTTTTTTAAAGATTTTATTTATTTATTTGAGATAGAGAGACAGAGCGAGAACGAGCGCACGAGCGTGGGAGAGGGTTAGAGGGAGAGGGAGAAGCAGACTCTCTGCCAAGCAGGGAGCCAGATGTGGGGCTCGATCATGAGATCATGACCTGAGCCGAAGGCAGACGTTTAACTGACCGAGCCACCTAGGCACCCTGACATTTGCTACTCTTTACGACCATATCTGAGTATGCATGCACAAGCACACACACACACAGACATAACTCTCACTAATATACTACAATAGATTCCATGATACACTACAAATGAAGTGGCCTATTGATAGATGTTGGGTGTCATGGACAGGAGATAGAAGAAAAGAAAGGTTTCTCAGATGCGCCAGCTGACACTGGGTGTGGCTTAGATGATTCCGAGTTCTGTGGATCAGCATGGGCCTGGCTGTGTAAAGTGTTAAGTTTCAGCCAGTGTTGCATCCCTAAACCTGGGGCACACCGAGAAGCCAGCATTTTGCTTTCTATCCTGAGAGCAGGTCAGATAATACTTCAGTGCAGGTAAAAGCAACCAGTTTGACTTAGAACTAAATGCATCTTTATACCATCCCATAATTGTTGATATTCTGGACCAAAAAATTACCCTTCCTCACCCCTCACCATGCTAACTGCCTAGCACTGAGATAATAGGGTAAAATTATTATAAAAAATAGATTATTTAAAAGAACAGATTGTGCTCCTTGGGGCCTTCAGATAATGAAATCTCTCTTTTACCTTCTTTAATTCACCTCCCTTAGCTGATGGTATTTTTTTTCTCAAGTGAGTTCACATAGAAATACATCATTAAGATTAGGATTTCATTCAAATCAAAACAGAAATGATTAAAAGCAAGAGATAATTTCAAAAGTCTGCAAACAAATTAAGTATTATAGAATTCTGTGCAAGTAAGGCGAGTGACATCCTAAATATCAGGGAAAACCCACAATGCACTGTGGAAGTAAGTTTGGATAGAACGAGTCTAACTTCTTCAGAGGGATGTAATATAAGTCATATATTTCAATAGATGTCTGGGAGATTGTGTAACTATGTCCATAGAGCTGTCCGCGACTCAAATTTAAGGAAAAGGACCCATGTTCACGTGAATCTGTAGGTACTGCAAGATTTCATTCTGGGTAGTGAAAGTTCCTTTATGTCTTATATTGTCAACAAAAGTTCTTGTGGTTTATTGTATATCATCGCAGAAAAGCATCTTTTTCCAGATTGTTTTGTGTTCAAATAGCAGTATTTCTCGCCCTCTAGGAATGACATATTGTTTGGATTACTGAGCTCCAGAGAAGCCTCTGGACTTGGATGGAAGATTAAGATTTAGTAGGCAATATATTTGCCAGCCTTTTTGAAAATTGGAATGTCATTTTTGAACTTTATCAGAGAGCCTGTTGGATCCTTGAGGTGGACATCATAAAATTAATGAGCATATGGTTATACATCGTTAGTTTGCCTTCTACTAAACTAGAAGGCTAGTAAACCAAATTAAGAAAATACTATTGATCACAGATTTTTGTTTTGCTTAGTGGTATTATTTATATAGGTAATAAATATTTAACCTGCTGAATATTCACATTAAACTCTCTCTCTCTCTCTCTCACACACACACACTAGTTCTACTGTTTTGTCCAAGAAGGAAAAATACAAGTACAAATACAGAATTTGATGTGCTTTTGTTACCATAGAAATGCTTATGCATGTCAAGAAACTTTACCTTGATTAAAGTTTTTAGTGGCTCTAGACAATGAAAAGGAAGCTGGATTTGATTTTTTAAGTCAGGGGTCTTACATTTTACAGTGTGCATCTATCTCTGTGAGCACACAACATTTCAATCTGTTGTACATAGACACTGGCTGAGAGTGCTGTGTTAACAAGATCATTGATCTCTTTTCATGTGGAGTAGTTAGCTTCATTCTGCTCAAAGGCCACAGACTGCACCTAGGATCATGATCACTTATCTTGTAAATGTTTGTCATGTGTCACAGGAAGAATCTGGAGACAGAAGGAAGCCGGGTCAGCACGATTTGCCATGGGAAAAATAACTCAAAGACACCCCCGCTGATAGTAGGTCAGAGGACAGAAGAGTGTGAAAGCCAGGGGGATCTTAGAGATTGTCTCCTCCGGCCCTCTCAGAGACATTATTGTTGAGACTGAAGAACAGCCTGTAATGGGTAGCGCATAAAACACAGAAGTGATCCTATGATACTTACATAATAGATCTAATGTTTGTAAGTTGAATACACTACTCTCCACACGGATGTGAATGTTTGGTGGAGGGTGACCACCTCAAGTTAGTGTAACTGTAGGAAAATTGGGGATGAATCTCAAGTGTCCTATTTTAGAGGGAACATTAAAACTTAAATATATTGCTCTATTTGTGATTTGATGGGTCTATGAGTATAATATAAATCTATTTCTTGTAAAGCCATAATAACACATAATCTGTATGATTATTATGAATCATAATAGCAGTGTAATATAAATCTTTTCCAATATCAATGTTAAAATATAGATTCATAAAGTATTTGCGGCTTCATATTTTTAGTGAAGAAATATTTAGTACCAAGTAGAGTAATAAAATAAAACATCTTTGAGAAAATACATACGTATTAAATGCTACAAAATCTTACGATTTTATTTTTTCTGAGTAGGCATCTCTGTATTTTGAACAGTTTTATATCACTTCTTTCATTTTCCCTGATAGCTATAGTGTTATCTGTCGGGGAATTAAATAAAATAAAAAAATTCAGTTATGCCAAAGTGTTGCATGTAGCAAGGCCTACTCCAGGCAAAGTAGAGCTATATATTACTTATTTCAAATGTCCTTATTAAACAACATAATGTATTGTGTACGTAATAGTTTTAGTATTGTGCAAGATGCAGAAAATCAGAGGTAAATTTGGTTAGTTCATGACCTCTAGGAATAAGCAAAATCTGTACATCTCACCCAATCTTTGAAAAAGTAATAAGAAGAGGGTAAAAGGCTTTAAGATATAGTCTCTGTAGGGTGAATGGCACCTTTGAAAGAGATGAATGTGAAAGAACTTGCAAAAAGTGCCTTTGCAGATGTAATTAAGTTAAAGATCTTGAGATCCTCCTGTATTCCTTGGTGGGTCCTAAATCAATAACAAGTGTCCTCATGAGAGAGAGGAGAGAAGACAGACACCAAGGATCTCATGACCCTGAGATCATGACCTGGGCCAAAACCAGGAGTTGGATGCTCAACAGACTAAGCCACCCAGGCACCCCACATTTTCATTTTAATTGAGCTTTTTTGACAAGCAAAAAGCCTTTAAGCTTCAAAGGTGATGGACCCTCTGGTAGTAGAATTTCAGAGTTTACACTGTGGTTCTATTTATGATCCTCAATCATGGAGGTAGCTAGTGTTTTTTTTTTTTAATATTTTATTTATTTATTTGACAGAGAGAGAGAGAGAGAGAGGGAACACAAGCAGGGGGAGTGGGAGAGGGAGAAGCAGGCTTCCCGCCAAGCAGGGAGCCCGATGCGGGGCTCGATACCAGGAACCTGGGATCATGACCTGAGCTGAAGGCAGACACTTAACGGATCGTGTGGATCATAACATGATAATGATAAAAGTAATGTATTATTCCTTAGGGAACTCCTCGTACATACTAGATAGTATTCTTAAACCTCATAATAACCTTATGAAGTAGTAGCTATTATTTTTCAAGATGAGGAGACTGGGGGATAGAAAGGTTAAGTTATTTTCTCAGTGCCAATAACTAGAGCATGAAAGAGCCTTGCTCTCAGGGACTACTATATGCTTCCTTGGATTACTTTTTGGGAAAAAAAAAAATCCTCTGGTGTGATTTTATCTTCTTCCTTTGTCTTGCTCACTCTTTTCTAAAAAATGCTCAAATCTTTCTTTCCTTAAGACAAAATAAAAACCAACACCCCAGCCCCCAAAACTCCCACTCGTTATCATCACCCTATGGTAACACTTTTTCAACAAATAATGGGCATCTAATAGCTCCTTAACTAATCAACTACCTATTAAGTTGAATTGGAAGAAATTGCTGACCATCGGCTGATTTTGATGAATAAAATGGCAACTGGTCCACTTTGGTGTTTTTCAACCCCCGAGAGCCAGCCTTCTCTTTCCACTCCGAATGTACCCTTGCAAGATGCACTGGGAACACCCTGACTCCAACATGCAATGGTTTCTCCTCTGTCCTCTTTATATATATATAGTAGTTACAACTAATAGCAGGTGATATTGATGAGGGCTTTCTGTGCAGTCAGCACCGGGTGAAGCATTTCAGCTCTTTGAGAAGAGATAAGTGCTTTTCCCAATTAAAAGAAGATGGATCGGAATCTTGGAGATGTTGTGTAAGTTGCTCTCCTACCCAACAAAGCTGGGATGCAAAGTCAGGTTCATTTTACTATGAAACTTGTGATGGCTACAACAAAAATCTTCCTAGGCTTTGACACTACTGAACACTCTTTGTCTCCTAACATCTATGGGACAACCCCCCCAACCCGGTCTCCTTTCACTCTGGTCACTATTCACTTTCTCTTTCTGACTCATTTCTCTGCCTAACTTGTAAGTGTCACTTTTCCCCAAGGTTTTGTCCTTAGCCTTCTTCTGGTCTTGCTGTCTCTTCTCACTTTTTTTTAACTGTATGCACTTGTCCTTTGGATCCAATTATCACTCAGAAGGTGATGACTTTCAAACCTCCACCTTGAATTTCCTCCTGAGATTCAGATGTAATTCACTGGTGGGCACTGTCCCTGGATCTTAGGCTCCTCCACTCATATACACATCTGTTCATGCCCCAAACTCCTCCACAACTTTATTTCATTATTTCCTACCTCGACTGAAATATTCCCGCTGAGATTAATTCACAGAATTGTTCGAGTTTCTCCTGCCTCTGTCACTTTTTCCTCTATTTCATCAAAACAGTAATCATGAAACTGGATAATGGCTGGCTCTATAATAAGGCTCAACTCTATCCCCCTCTCCCTGTCCCCAGTTTGAGTGCTGTTGTTTGGGCCCCAGCAGGCGTTACATGGACTGCTGCCGTAGTCCTTTGGCTGGTCTTCCTGCTGCCCACTGTGCCATGTTGGGTGACCTCCCCTGACTTAGGTGGCCTTCCCTGGAGAGCTCCACTGGGAAGTCTGTAGGTGGGACATCCTGTACCTCGTCCCAGGCTGCTGGTTCTGCGGTGTTCTCTGGCTCCCAATATTGGTGCTGGCCAATAATATTTGTTGATCAAAAACATGAACCCATATGCCCTTTGTCAGTTGACAAAGCTCTTCAAACTGTGTAAAACCTTTGGGTCATTATCACAATATTTGGGGGAGGTAGGCGCATAGACAATCCATTTTCCAGCGAAGGGAATAGAGGCACAGGATGCCTAAGTGGTTTGCCTGGTCATGCAGTGAATTGCAGAAAAGGGATGAAACCCGGATTTTCCTGATTTATGGTCAGGGTCTCTCCTCACTGTAGCTCCATCTCTGTGGAGAGAACCTGCGTGTATTTGTGCTCTACACTCCTAGAAGCAGCCTGTTCTCCAACTTAGCCAGTCCGGGTCTATTAATGAAGTAACGAAGGCCACCTCACAGTGCTGCTGGTATGAACGGTTTATTTTTAATTTGGCATCACCTCAGAGGCATTAACTCCTCCCACTACTCCCACCAGGCCCCTAAAGCCCTGGGGCATTCTGTAACCAGTCTCCCTACCCTAGAGTTTAATGGCCAGGATGAGCTAGAATGTCAGTTTAGTCTCTAGAAGTATCCCCGAGGATTAAGGCTTGTTTGTCAATATTTACACTGATCAGTCGATGACTGAATTACATATCCATTTGGCATTACTGGGGAAGAACTTCATAAATATTATTTATAATAATATTAAGCATTAAGTAAACCAAATAGAAAATGCAGAAGGTAAAAATACAATACAGTGAGCCCATTTCTGACTATAAGAATGAGTAAGAAGTAATTTACCTTAATATGAAGGCATCACAGACTTTGAGGTAGGACAGCATTGTGATTCTGTCCATTTAAAGAATGCATGACTCTGTACTTAAGTCTCCATGCTTTCCTTCCTTCCTTTATTATTAGAAGTAATCATGCTTTTGGTGAAAAATAACTTATTTTATCATTAGAACTGTCTCACAGGACTGTGGTAAGGACAAATAAAATAATCCATTTAAAGCACCTAGCTTAGTTCCTGGCATATGCAAGGTATAACTATTACTATGTATGCAGGAGAGTAAAAATAATGTGAAAAGTTCAGAAATTAGGATGAACTAAAATAACAGAAATAAAGATATTGAAAACTATGGCTAGGCCTCTCATCAGTAAAGCCGTAGGACAATGGAAATGCTTTTCATAAAATAATGGGCAGCCAATAGCTGGAAGGGTTCAAGTAGGGGCTGTGTCATGTTTGTGGGGAGGGACAAGCTGTAAATAAAATTCTTTTAATTAGGCGGAAAAATTACAAGATGACCTTTGAAGTCCCTTTCAAATCTATTATTATTTGATCATGAAATTGAGATCCTCATTACCTGGCTTAGCATTTAAGTCTGTTGGTTGTTGACATCATTCTGAGATTGAATTTCATAGCCTCTTAGAGCCGCAACAAAGAGCAGGTTTGACCAGGAGCTGGTGGAGGGCTCAGTGGAGTTGGAAGAAGGACGCTGGAGAGTAACCAGAATGAAGGGCATAGGCCAGAAGGAAGTCCTTCGTTCCTTGGAGGGGTGTTAAGGTTAAAGTGGCTGAAAAGTGACTTTGCCCATTTTAATTTGCTTGGGTGATATATTAATTTAAGTATCCAATTATAGTTATATATTCATATTTAATTTAAGTATCTGGTTATATTTAAGTATCTAATTGGCGATGGTCTTTGAGAAATCTCAGCTTTTAAAATACAATTGGCAGGTAAACATTGTCCCTAGGCCCTATTTCTTATCTCCTAGCCGACGTATATGTATATGTATATGTATATATCATATATCATCATGTATACATATATGTGGTGTGGTGTGTGTGTGTATATATATAAATTTATCCTTCTGCTGAGGAAGAATTTGCTGCTTTAGCAGTTTGGTGATATCATAAAAATTGTGAATGTCCTGGAACCTCTGGCATCTGTCATTTAGATTTAGAGGGTGCAAGAGGATTAGGAGGCTGAGTTTTCTCACATCAAAGGTCAGTTCCCTTTGCACTCATTCTAAAATAAGACTTGTTTGTGGGGCCCTGATTAGACCTGGTTCAAAGAAAGCCACCCAAGTCCAAGGAAGGCTCTTGTTTAAGATCTGTAAAACTAGGATCCATCCAGAATATTCCCCATCACATGAGAAGCAGGCTGTGCACCAGGTGGCGTGATTCGAGACACCCCCCTGGCCACTCTAAATGGGCATGCATTGAAAATGTTTTATATATTGTCATAGCCTCTGAAATCCTGCACATTAGAATTTTTTCTCTGTCTATAATACATTTTATGAAAATTTAGAATGTGTATAAAATCCTAGGAGAAAGTGTGCAGTTATTCGGCATTCACACATAAAAATCTGCTAATTCAATTGCTTTCTTTCTCAACCTGCCTGACCCACGGATGGACATAAAAGACAATTTCTTTCTTTGGAAGTAGTAAGAAGGCAGGGGAAAGGGATATTTGTGCAATAGGAGGAAAACGTTGGTTCATCACATAGCCAGGGAAGGGAGGAACAGAAAAGGCAGGTGTTGGGATTTTCCACTGAGCGGGGAGCCTGATGCGGGGCTCCATCCCAGGACCCTGGGATCATGACCTGAGCTGAAAGCAGCCACTTAACTGACTGAGCCACCAAGGCACCCTACAATCTTAACCATTTTTAACTGTACAGTTCAGTAGTGTTAAGTACGTTCACATTGCTGTGCAGCCAACATCCACAACTTTTTTCATCTTCAAAATGAATATTCTATATGCATTAAACAATAACACCCCATTTTTCATTTCCCCCTCCAGCCCCTGGCCACCACCATTTTACTTTCTGTTCTTATGAATTTGACTACTCTAGGTACTGCATATAAGTAGAATCATACAATATTTGTCTCTTTGTGTCTGACTTATTTCACTTAGCATAAGGTCCTCAAGGTTCATCCACATTATGGCATGTGTCAGATTTGTTTTCTTTTTTTTTTTTTTAAGGCTGAATAATATTTCATTATGTGTATATATCAGATTTGGTTTATCCATTCTTTTATTTGTGAACATTTAGGTTGCTTTCACACTTTGCTATTGTGAATAATGTTTCTGTGAACATGAGTGTGCAAACATCTCTTTGAGACTCCTCTTTCAATTCTTTTGGATATATACCCAGGAGGGGAATTGCTGGAGAAAGTTCTGTCTTGACACAAGATCCAAAATGAGGGTGGGAGACATGTTGGTGCTTCCAGAAAGAAGCAAACGGGAGGGAGAAATGGGCTATGACTCAGGACGGTCTCAGGCTCAAGGTGGCATGAAAAACCTCTTGTGCACGCTCATCAGAGCTTACTAAAAATACCACTGGCAGGCAATCACTGCAAGATGTCTCATTTAATTCAATCCCCACAGCAGCCCTAAGACTTAGTGTATTACAGTCTCAGGAGAGGGAGCATTGTGTGTGTGTGTGTGTGTGTGTGTGTGTGTGTGTGTTTGGGGGGAGTGATTAACTGATCTTGAGTTACACTGCCTGGATTTCTATATCAGACCTGCTACTTACCATCTGCATGACCTTAGGAAAATTACTTAACTTCTGTGTCTCACTCTTCTCATGGGGATAATCGTTTTGAGTTGTATCCAGCTAATACATGTAAAGATTTTAGAACAATGCCTGTACTAAGCAATCAATACTCATTATAATTATGAACTTCCTTCCTTCCTTCCTTTTCTCTCTCCTTCCCTCCTTCTCTCTCTTTCCCTCCCTTTTCTTGCTCTCTCCCCCTCTTCCTTCCTCTCCTTATCCTTTCCCTCCTTCCTTCCTTCCTGCATTCTTTTCCTCCTGCCTTGTTTCCCTCCTTCCTTTTCATTTCCAATACAAATAAAGAACTTGAAGTTTAAATAATTGACAGAACCAGGATTTGAATCAAGCTGTTTAAGACTCCAGTGACAAAGCTCTTTCCAGAATTCTGTTGCTCCTTCTCCTTGTTAATAAATAGTGAATCTCACTTTGAAATCCAGATTATTGTGTGTGGACTTAATTAACTAACATTTGATTTAGTAAATGTTTACTGAGTATCTATTGTGTGTTAAACAAAGACTCTGCTCAGAATAGAGGATGCTGTTGTACCCTAAGGAAGACGAGGTACTATATTAAATAATAGGATGTAGGAAAGAAAAGCAAATCAAGTAACTTTAGAAACAAGAGACTGAGAAGAGTGCAGAGCACCCTATCACTGGGGGAGCCTGAGACATTCAGGTTTTCCATAGTTCTTAGTGCTGCTTTCCCTTGCATCACAGACACATCTGTGTATTTTGATCTGGTTTCTAGCCCTACCACCTCCCCCCTTGATTCAACACCACTTCAATGTTTGGAAGAAAATAATTTGCACAATCATTGCTTCTGTTGCTCAGAGCGTTGTCTCATGGTGAGAGGTGATAAGTGGAGAACAGTGAGTAGGAAAACAGCTCCTTCCCTTAACCCTTCCAAGGCACAACACTGCTTAATTAACCAACTAGCACTTACTGCACTAACTCAGGTGTCCCAGGCCCACCCCCTGAAGTCCCCGCTTTATTTGTATTTTCTTTATTAAGCAACAAGCTTGCCAGCTTGAGATGTCTGTGTGATATGTAAATGATGCCCCGACCGTTTTATATTCTGCTCAGCACTGGGACAGCAGTTTCGGATCTGTCATCTCTGCTGAAAGATATCAAACCTCAGATGTCAAGGAAGATTCTCAATTTAATGCAGAAAAGCCAGGTATTTTCTTCCTGGCTCCCCTGATTTACATCAGTTTGTTTTATATATCTTTGATGATGTAAAGGCGGTTGCTGTAATTTTCACCTCCTGGGACCCGAGGTTAATTAGTCTCGAAGGACAGGGGCATTTGAAGATGTTGTTCGGAGTGTATCTGGAGCTGTGGTTGCTCAGATGTACAGGACACTAATGTGGCAAAAGTGTGCAAAGAGAGCTTGGTGGGGACACGCCTGGGAAGCAGAGGGAGTTATGGCTTCATCTCTCATTCTACTGAAGTGCAGAGGGGGAGCTCCGCTGTGAGCATTCTTTAAATGCTAAGTTGGAAGAGGCCCACCTTGTGAAGAACGAAATTGGATCAAGGGTGCCGTCCCTAGAAATCCCCTTGTACCTGCAGTTCCTGGCTGCCCTTTGTGACCCTGGAGGCCTGCACTCTTCTGGAAGATGAGCTTTGGGGAGGTGGGGCCCTCCAAACTGGACCTGCAGCAGGAAGGCCTGAAACTCCTTTAGTGTGAGAGATGGCATTGTGCAATGCTGAAACTCTGGTGTCTGTTTTATCACCATTTTAAAAAAAGATTTTATTTAGTTATTTGAGAGAAAGAGAGGGGGTGGGGAGCAGAGGGTAAGAATCTCAAGCAGACTCTCTGCTGAGCATGGAGCCAGATGCGGGGCTCGATCCCAGGACCCTGAGATCATGACCTGAGCTGAAGGCAGACGCTAAATGGACTGAGCTCCCCAGGCGCCCGGTGACAGTTCTTTCTAGCAACACAAATGTCATATGGAGAATGCAGGCGCTGTCCAACTGTCATCCAGCAGTGAGGGGCCTAAGAGGGAAAAGAATCTGAACCTGCTAGAATTTGCAGAGGTGTCCTTGTCCGGTGATGCAGAGAGTCTTGCGTGGGGAAGAGAAAATGTGATGATGTGCCATAAAGGAGACAAGATCTCTGTGTGTTTTTCCTCCCACAGAAAGGTCTCTAATAGCTGAAAGGTAAACATGTAGGAATCCGGGGGTAGTCTCTGCTTCCCTCTAATTGTGTGAGGGCATGTGGTGAAATCTTTGCTCCGTGTTGTTTGCGATGTTGCAAGCCTGCTTGGGGATATCGCTACCACACCTTTCACCATGGCAACGGTTTCCAGTGGTGGGCTTGTACCTGGATGGAGAGGGGCAAGAGCTCTCAGGGCAAATATGCTCCACCATTTATCTCCAACAAATAGGATGGATTATTTTCATCTACACTGTATAACCACATGAGGACACCAGGCATGTATCTGCACAGTAATTAGATATTCTTTCCCCTTTGAATCTCAGAGCATCCTTGTAATAAAAATGAGCAGGATTAATATTATTTTTTTTAACTGACACCATTCAGAAATTTGGGCAACTGAACAATTCTTGACCAAATATTTTCTATGTTCTTAGCAAATGAGAGTGATGGTCCTAGTAACACTGTTGTGGAATGCTGGCAAGGGACACATACTTACTTTCCTTCTGGAGGGCCAGAAGTTAAGACTTAGACTTGTGGGTGGGGTGTTTTTGGGGGAGTGTTTTAAAGTCAGGAGCAAATGGTAGGTGAGAGTGTAGTTTAAATTTTAATATATGTAGACATGCTAGAGTTCATTATGATTGCTGTGTACCCTTGCATGGGTATATCTGGACATACAAAAATGCAACTTTTATCATCCACCTAGAAAAAAGGATGTTTGTAGCTGTAGTTGCTCTCAGAAGGCCTGGCTATTTGAGAGTTAGCCCAGAATGCAGGCGTTCCACAGAAAGATCGGCTGCGCTGTGGTCTGGGCACTTCCAGCCAGACTCTCCTGGTTGTTGCTTCCTATAACTCAGTGGCAATGCTGCTTTGAGACCGGCCTTCAGGAAATCATGAGTTACTTCTTTTCTTCTCTTCCCTGCTGGTGCCCAGTGGGTCCTCTGCCTGGACGGTGGAGGCTGGCTGCACTGAGAACGGCGACCGGACTCACAACATGGCTAGGCTGGGGGTGGTCGTCAGGAATTGCTACCCAGTATTTCGTGCCATTTGTAGGCAACACCAGGAAATCCAAACGTCGTGGCCCTTCCTTATAATGGTTTATCGTCTGTTGTTTAATGAAATCATATAGCTACTGTTTTCCTATAGATATGTTTCAGTTTGAGCATTCCCATTAAAAATTACAAAGACCAAAATTAGACTGGTAATTTTATCAGGTTTCTGGTCAATGACCGAAACCTTCTTTCATAGCAATACTTCGGTTATTGCAGCCAGGTGCCATATTTGCCTTAAAATTAACTGTACCATTAGGACGCCTGGGTGGCTCAGTTGGTTAAGCGTCTGCTTTCGGCTCAGGTCATGATCCCAAGGTCCTGGGATTGAGCCTCACGTCAGGCTCCCTGCTCAGCGGGGAGTCTGCTTCTCCCTCTCCCTCTGTTGCACCTTCATCCCCCCCCCGCCAACTTGTGCTCTCTCAAATAAGTAAAATCCTTTTTAAAAAAGTAACTGTACCATATTACCGATTCATGTCAGCCTGGGATTCCTTATGACCCGTAGGTCTTACAAAGTATATCTGTAATTTTACTTTATACCTGGGAATCTCTGATTGAAATAGCTATTCTTTGCTTGATGAACACTTGAATAGGCCTTTTGGCTGTGCCTAGTCTAGATAGGAAAGGTTGAGATAAAGTTTGCATATCATTTTTCAGGGAATATTTTTATCCTTTCAAAATTATGAAATATACACACATATAGAAAATACACAAAATATAATCTACAGACATATTTAGGAACGAACACTATCCTATTGCACCCCAGAATTATCCTTTATTTCTTTCAGATAACAATCTCCCTTCACCCGAGGATTAACCATTGTCTTATATTTTTATTGCTGTATAGTGTACCACCATAAGAATATACCAATATTTATCATTCTATTGAAAATCAACATTTGGGTAGTGATTGTTTTTTTTGTCCTTTACTTTTTGCTTTTATTCACAATATAGATACAAGCATACTAGTATATGTATCCTGATATACATGTGAATAAATTTCTCTGTGGTGCATATGTTGGATGGGACATTGTTGGGCCACAGGGTAAGTTTATCTACTTTTGGTAGATACTGTCAAATTTTGTTTCTAAAGTGGACATACCAATTTATACCCCTTATGTGTGGAGTAAGGGGTTCTAGTTACTCCCCACCCTTGTCTTGGTATAATCAGACATTTTATTTTTTTTCCCTTTTGTTAGGTGTGCAATTAACTAAGATTGACAGATAAAATACAGGATGCACAACTAAATTTGAATTCTCATTAGAAAAAGAATAATTATGTAGTACAAATATGTCCCAAATATTACATGACATACCTATATTAAAGTTATTTATTGTTCATCTGAAATTCAAATTTAATAGGGCATCCTGTATTTTTATTTGCTAATATGGCAACCCTTTATGTAATTTTCTTATTGTGGTATAAATTTGTATTTCCCTAATTTCTATGAAGGTCGAGAGCCACTTCAAATATTTATTGGCTATTCAGATTTATTATCTGTGAAATCTTTCTAGGAGAATTATTTTCCCATTTTTCATTGTTTTTTTTTTTCTTTTCTATCATATGTACTCTGAAAAACTCCTACAATAATATACATTCCGTGTGTGTGTGTATTAGTTTTGTGTTTGTTTATATGTATTTCATGTGTCCATATATCCTCTCCCATTCTTTGGCTTATTTTTTCACCCACCTTATGTTGTTATTAATTAAACAATTTATTCATTTTAATGCTGTTACATTTTATTAATCTTTTCCATCATGATGAACATTTTTTTATGCCTTTAATGTACCTTTAGGTCATAAGTTCTCCTACGTAATTTTATAAAAGCTTTATGTGTGCTTTATGTGTACATCATCTACCTCCAGTTGATTTTTATGTGTGCTGTGAGCTAAGAGTTCAGTCTTTTGTATCTTTTATGGATAAACAATTACCCCTGTGCTATATATTGAAAACAATATATATTTCTTTTCTCACTACAGTTTTTGCAATGTTGAGACTTTCAGATTTCCACTGGAAAACCGAGAAAGAAGAAAGTATTGACACAGAAGGGGATTCAGGCATACGCCTTTACCATAGTGGCAAATTGCTATTGAAGGACCCAAAGAGTGTCAGCCCAGGGTCCACTTGTAATTGATTTCTTGTCACTTCCATAATGTGACACTAAAGTCATTAGCAAAAATTTTGTCAAGCACCATAGTTAAGTGTGAGCTTCATGGTATCTACTTCTCAGGGCAAGGAAGAGAGGACTAAACCCATTTCTTAGAAAAAAAGGTATCAGAAGGAGCTAGAGAAACAGCTTATGCCAAGAAGGCCTGGGGTGATGAGGGGGAGCAGGAGTTTCGAGCGAGCAATGATAGAGGAAGACGAGGGTCTTCAAAAAACCCTGGCTCTGCTCAAGTCACCTCTGTAAATCCCCAGAAACTTTCCAAAAGTTTGGAACTGAGTTTATGATGGTCAAACTGGAATGTGGCTTGAATAACTGTATTTGAGCATTAAAGAGAAGGCTGAAACCAGAAAGCTGGAGATTTTGTTGTGGATATTTGGGTCACAAAAATGAGAGGCAACGTGACTGGGATGGGGTTCTGGTTGCTCAACTGGCTTTCTCTTAAGATTATGGGGCCAGGAATTGGAAGGAAAGAGAAGAAATGCTTCACCGAAGGTGCTGGAAAACTCCAACGCCGACAGAGGGCAGCAGGTAATATAAATGAATAAATTGAATCAGGTCTAAGAAAGACAACCGCGTCACAGTCACGTCAGCTTGGTGATAAAGGGCTGCTGGCTGGAGCATGGGGGGACGGAGCGGCGGGGGGGGAGTGGTTGGTGTTGAGGACTGTGGCAGCCTGGATCCAGCACACAGGGCCCCTTGTAAAGGAGCAGCTGCTGCTTTTCTGCAACAGGGTGGTCCCATTTCGGAATGGAAGTCTGTGTGGCAGATAATGCAGACCTTTCAAGAGGAACCAAGAATCTAGATTTTTATGTGAACTATCTCAATTATTAGTTGTTGGTAACTGGTTCAGTTATAAAACAGACACCCACAAAAGTAAGAGAAAAAGAAAAGAATTCTAAGAAAACACCCTATGGGCCAAAGAAACAGGTCTATAGCTGGGCTCCTCTTCCACGACCCTGGACGAAAGCAACACACTTCGTAATCACACAGGCCCAGGTGAGGTTGAGTGAGAAGGGCTAGAAAGCCAAAAATGGCAAGAGTGACTGGGGGTTGGAAGGAGGATGGATGGGCATTGACACCGAACATCGTTTCTCCACAGTTTTGCTTTAAACTTGCCGTTTCAATCGAGCCTGAATGCCTACAGATTATTGTAGAAATAAACTAAATAGGCCAAGAAAGTAAATTATTTCTAACCACCCATAGAGCCACTTAGAAAAATGCTTGGGGAGAAAATAAATACTGACCTGAAAGTAGGGTCAGTGATCACTTGCTGGATATGAACACCTTCAAAGAATTACCTTTATCAGAGCAGGTGTCCATCAATAAACAGAATGCTTCTCTAGCAAGAGTTCAACGTGGTGTCAGGTCGGCTGTCCATTATCAATAAAATTATTTCTCCCTAAAGAGTATCCAGGGATACCTTTAGGTTTCACTTGTCAACTTGTGTGTTATTTTTCTCTCCTGCTCTGGCTGCCCTCATCTTGAGCAGGAAATTTGAACGGGATCAGCCACGCGCTTTATCAGTGGGAAGAAAACTCTTTCATTAGAGGCAAAAATTTAGTCTGCACACACTCATGCTTACACACAGATTCCTCCAAGCGAGGCTGCCTTATGTGATTAAAGGTAGTGTATATCAAGCGTTAATTACAAAATTACTGTGCTCTTCTGAGTAGTGAACAATTATCAGGCAAGCAGCACAAATATCCTCATGCCACAAGGCTGCCCTTCCTTTCCATGAGCTTTAACAATTTATTTGCAGGCCTTCAGTTGTCTATTAATTATGCATGCCTCTCTATACATTCACTGCATGCCTGAATGATTAGGTATGTGCCATATGATGAAGGTTATGCAAGTGAGGACTGGAAATTCAAAGATACCGGGTTCCACGCTTTCCTCAAAGCCATCCCTTTGCCCATGTGCACCTTTATTAGTAAAGACAATATTGCAGCAAAAGACCTGGGCTCCAGTCAGAATAGTCATAGGGCTCAAGAACAAGTAACTCTACTTCTCTAAGTGTTTTTATCATGGGTTGTAAGGAACTGTCCATGGCATAAATCAGGAGTTTATAATTTTAGAATCTAAAACAAATCAGACTGATGGAAAGAAAAAAAGTATATAATTAAAATTACAAAGAATAAAAAATTTGATTCTTTGAACCTACATTTTTTTTTTTTAAACTATCACACGCTTTGGCACTGTCAGTTTCAGGTGTTAGAACGAGTGACATTCTGACAGCCTGAAAAAATTATTGGGGAGCTGATAGATATTCGAAGTCCTTCTCCCCTGCAGAAGGACCTGAACCTGCACTGTCAACTCCAGACAACTATATCTTCCTGGCCTATACCTAACCTTCCAGGGCTGCTTCAAAATGCACTATTAATAAATGAGTAATACGTTTGGCATAACGGATTAAGTGACTTCAAAGGAAATTATTATTTTAGTATTTAGGAAAGAATATATAATAGCAGAAATGGACAAATACTACTTATAAAAAAACAACAATATTTGAATTTTTAAATAGTTCCTGGAGATTTGTCATATGACCTAAAACTTACACATAATTATTGATTTTTAGGGGTTTGTTGCAACCCATTTGCTGCAACAGGTTTCACATGTGCAAAACATCTGCGTAGGTAGGTATAAGGAGGTGAAGCTCAAGGCTCTTTTATGGATACATGTCTTCAATAGCTTTCAAACTTTAGGACGCCTTAGAATCAACTGGAAGGCTTGTTAAACCACACCAGATCTTGACGCCCCACCTCGACAGTTTCTGATTCCCTAGTTCTGAGGTGGAGACAGAAATTTACATTTTTTTTTTAAGATTTTATTTATTTATTTGAGAGAGCGAGAGAGAGCAGGAGTGGGGGGAGGGGCAGAGGGAGAGGGAGACGAAGGCTCCTAGATGAGCAGGGAGCCTGACATGGGGCTGGATCCCAGGACCTGAGCCGAAGGCAGATGTGTAACCGACTGAGCCACCCAGGCGCCCCAGGAATTTACATTTTTTAAAAAATATTTTATTTATTTGAGAGAGAGAGAGTGAGCGAGAGAGACAGCACGATGACACGGGACTCGATCCTGGAACTCCGGGATCATGACCTGAGCCAAAGGCAGTCGCTTAACCAAATGCACCATCCAGGTGCCCAGGAATTTAAATTTTTTAACATGGTCCCTGGTGCTGCTGATGCTGCTGGTCCAGAGACCACACTGGGAGAATCACTGCTATAAACATAAGCTCCATCTTTTTTTTTTTTTTTAATTTTATTTATTTGACAGAGAAAGAGACAGTGAGAGAGGGAACACAAGCAGGGGGGGTGGGAGAGGGAGAAGCAGGCTTCCCGCCGAGCAGGGAGCCCGATGCGGGGCTCGATCTCAGGATCCCGGGATCATGACCTGAGCCGAAGGCAGACGCTTAATGACTGAGCCACCCAGGCGCCCCAACATAAGCTCCATCTTATCAGGAGTAAAATCTCTGTTGTTTATGTCAGTACCATCGTTGGTGCTCAATGAGCAGGTAATAAATGAACAGCACTGCCGAAAGCCATCAAAATCCTGCACACCTCTATTACAAAGAAGTTTTAACAGACCACTTTAGGGCAGAAAATCATCTAGATTTTTGGGTGCAAAATGCATTCCAATGGACTCAGATGCTTCTATTAAAGCAAAATACTGGTTCTCCTTGTTAACAAAATGTATTGCTACTAGATTTTTTTATTAGGTTTTTAACATTTTTATGAATTTTGCCACATTTGATTTTTGCTCTCCATTTAACGTACATTTCAGAGAATCTACTTTTCCTATTCCAACTGGGAGAGGAACATTCCCCAGATTCACTGCAGAAATAACTACTGCTTGGGTTCTTACTGTTTTTTTCTTTCTTCTCGTTAGAACCACTGATTCCTGTTGCAAGAGTGTCCGAAGCCACCACAAACAACTTATTCTAGGTACCATGCAAAATACAAATGACTTTACATCCCCAGAATAAGTTTCATCTGATTGGCAGAGGCTGCTGTAATTCTGTGCCAGGCACACGGGAAGTCTTTTATACGTATGACTCCATTTATATCTTACAGTGAACTTTTAATGACGCCTGTTATTTCGAAGCTGCATTCTGTCTAATAAGTTGCCAACCAGCCATTTATGGACATAAGGGAAAGAAGATACAGGAATGCTAGATTTGTTGTCTCCATCTGGTTATTTTACAGATGAGAATGCTGAAGTGATTTTGTTTTCTATGATCACAAACCTGGGTGCCTGGGGTATTGGGGGAAGCCAAACATGATGTATGTGCATTAGAAGAATTGGTAAAAATGAGTGAGTTGAGCTGGATTTAAAATCTGTATCTTCTTCCTAACACAGTACTTTGTCCCCCAATCGCTTCATCTGATATGTTCAGAGTTGTGGCTTTTACTCATCCCCTACAGATGGAAGTCACACTCTATAGTAAAGTCGGGTAATTCTGTAAAGATCCTGGTGGAAGTAGAGAAATGGGAGTGGGGACGAGCCCATGGTGATGGTTTGTCCTTACCCCTGCTGCCCCAGGCCGAAGTGCAGCAGTGGCTGGAGCTCTCCAAGCCAGACGTGAAACCAGGCACATTAATTCCAGACACACGCTCCAGGCAAATCACTGCATATACTTGGTTTTACCTCTCCTTCTCTACCTCCCCTGTCCTCTGGCCATGCTGTGCTATTGCAGGGGCTATGACAAGCCTCTGCTTAACAATGGGGTGGAGAAGGATTTAAGAAAGAACATCCTGGGAGGTGTATGTGAGGAAGGGATGATGTTTTTTTCTAGCAAGTGGAGGTGTCCTAGGCAAAATACTAAAGGTGACCTCCCAAGACTGCTATCCCTAGTTATTCCACCAGATGCTAATCTCAGCACCACTGTGAAGGGACTTTGCGGGTGGCATTAAGGTTTTATTTTTATTATATATATGTATTTTTAGATCTATTTATTTGCTTATTTATTTGCCAGAGACAGAGAGCAAAAGAGAGAGCACAAGTAGGCAGAGCGGCAGGCAGAGGGAGAGGGAGAAGCAGACTCCCCACTGAGCAGGCAGCCCGATGCAGGGCTCGATCCCAGGACCCTGGAATCATGACCTGAGCTGAACGCAGCCGCTTAACCGACTGAGCCACCCAGGCGTCCTGGCATTAAGGTTTTAGAATAAACACTTATGCATGTGTGTATGCATCTGTTTATTTTAGAATAAACCTGCTTTAGATGGGCAGGTTCAAAATGAGCAGATTCATGTGACCCTGAAAAGCAGAAAACTGTGCCTAGCTGAAGGGAGATGAAAAGACAGAGAGAGTGGGGTTCTCTGGGTGGCTCAGTTGGTTAGGTCTCTGACTCTTAATTTTGGCTCAGGTCATGATCTCAGGGTCGCAGGATCTAGCCTGGTGTTGGGGTCACACTCAGCGTGGAGTCTGCTGGAGATTCTCTCTCTCCCCTTCCCTTTGCCCCTCCCCTCCACTTGCTCTTGTTCTCTCTCCCTCTCTCAAATAATAAATAAATAAATCTTTAACAAAAAGAAATAAAGAAAAGACAGAGAGATGTGGCAGAAGGGGAAGTTGCTGAAGGAGAAAAAGGGCCACAAGCCAAGGAGTGCAGTGGTTCTAGAAACTGAGAGTGACTGCCAGCCAACACTCAGTGAATAGTCAGGAACCTCCATCCTATACCTGCTACAAACTAAACTGGGTCAATAACCTGAATGAGTTTGAATGCACAATCTTCACAGCACCTCACAATAAGAACCCAACCAGTTGGCAACTTGATTTTGACCTTGTGAACCTGGGAGCAGAGAAACCAGCTGAGCCAACTGGAACTTCTGGCCAACAGAAATATGAGATAATCTAAGAGTTACTACGTGTGTGATGATCAGTGCCAGCAGCATCGACAGCTAGGACAGGAGGAATGAGTGTGACCGAGGACGGGGTCAGGTCCATTTTCTCCCACAGCTCACATAGATCCTGCACACCCCTCGTGTTTGAGCACAGTCAAGACAGAGGAAGAATCATCTGTATTTTGTCCATCTGTGTATCTCTGGCATCTGGTTCAGCCTTAGGCCCCTGGTAATGATATGACAGATTTATTGAATACAAATTAAGATAGTATTTAATTTTTGCTACTGAATATATATTAACACTGAATGTTACTAAACATAAATTCGCAATCTAAATTTCACATTTATATTTATATATAATTTATATATAAATTTACATATTCATATAAATATACAAATATAATATATAAATAAGTTTATTATATAAACATATATAAATTTACCCAGCAACCTCTGTGTGGTAGGTATTATTACACACATGAGTGAACTGAGGCAGGAACAGTTACTAACCCGTTCAGTGGCCATAGCCTGGTAAGTGGCAGAGGCAAGGTTTGAATCCAGGCAGGCTAGCTGCACCGCCCATGGTCAAACCCCTGTGCTCTGTTGCTATTTGCTAAGTGAATACATAGACACTGATGAGCGTCGGAGATTTTTGGCATTGGCCACTGCTAAAGTTTCCCCCACCATTTTGCAAAGTTACTCATCAGTGGCCAGCCATGGGATACACCCAAAATGTAGCTCTAGAATCTGTTGCAAATGTTATGCAAACGTTGTCTACTGTCGCTGGGAAGACGTGTCTTTGAAGTGTTAACTTTGTCTCAAATAGTGTTTCAGATATGTTCTGCTTGGTCCTTTTTCAAATTGAGGAAATTTCCAGTTATGGCTTTGATGACTGCTTCATCTAATTATTCTCTTTCACTTTAGGAAGATTTTTTCTAAACATGAGGTTCAACCTGTTTTTCTTACTACTCTTATTTAAAGGGATATTTATATTTTACTAATTACTCTATGTGAGTTTTTGTGTAGTATCTGAGATACTTGTGGTGAATCAAACTGGATCTGTGATTTTTATTTTTAATCCATGGGTGGCAGCATGTCAAGTCCATATCTCCAGGTCTGTGTGCTTCACCTTTCCAAAACAGACTTCACGGTTTCTCTTACTTCCCAACATTTCTTTGCCTGTTCTGTTCACTTGGGTTTCTCAAAAATGAAATTTATCCTTGATTCCTGTCTTCCCTTCATATCTCACATCATACACTCAGAAGATCCTTGTTTTATTGGAAAAACATGCCCCAGAATCCACTCACTTTTCTTGTCTTGACCGAAGGTGCTTCCTGCTACAGGACCCATACTGCGGATGGGGATGAAAAGGCAAGCGGGAATGCAGTCTTCTCTAGTGACTTCACCATGTGGCCAACATTGTCCTGGGGACCTGGAGGCTGAACAGATGGGAGCTCGATTCCACCGTTTCCTCACAGACCAATTGCCCATCTTGCCTGTGCTACCTCCTTCATTCCATTCCTTTGATCTATTCTCCCTCTTTTCTCTCTCCTACCTTCCCATTTTCGCTATTCATTCCTAATTTGCCCCACCTTTATGTTGTGTTTTAGTTTATTCCGTGCATTTTTTTAAGTTTTTTTTATTATGTTATGTTAATCACATCATTACATTACATCATTAGTTTTTGATGTAGTGTTCCATGATTCATTGTTTGCATATAACACCCAGTGTCTCCATTCAGTACGTGCCCTCTTTAATACCCATCACCAGTATTCCTTGCATTTTTATAAAACAATATCTAAATCACATAATTTTATATTTTCCTGACTATTTAGAGCCCACGTTCAGAAGTCTAAGTAACTACATTATCCTGTGTGTGGTCCAAAAAGCCTATATCTGGCAGGTAAACGTCTTCTTTTACATTTATTGCTTCCAAAAATATTTTCCCTAAACTTAGATAAAAGAAGTGAAGAAGGTCCCCTCAGTAAGCAGTAGACTGTCAAGCACAGATTCCCCTACTGACATTTATTTTCCTTTTCTTGGGGTAGGATATGACACAGGTATGAAAAGTAACCATTGCCAAAGTGAACTAATGAGTATATTAATATTTATAAGGTGATCATTAAAGCATTAACTCTAATTTGAATGATAATGCTGTGGGCAGACTTGCCACTGTACTCATTTCCATGCTCAGACTTGATCCCTGCAAAAAACATTGCCCAAACCAACTCCCTGTTCAACTGAACATGATGAACAAAGAAGGTTGCTAATCACTGCTGGAGCATGATCTTGAATTGATTGCACTGTGGGAAGACAGTCTTGCTTTTATATATTGCCACTGTTTGCTTAATACCTAGGACATTAAAGAGAGAGAGCGAGAAAGAGAAATATACACTGCACTTTCACTGTAACATGCTTACTGGAAATCCTCATCTCAGAAAATGGTTCGAATAATGAAAAAAAGTGAGACTTTGATGACATAAAGCAATTCATTGTAGAAATACGTGACAGAAGTGTTAAAATAACTTGAAGTGTTATTTAATTATTGGTTCACTTATGTTATGTATTACAATAATAGCTGTTGCATGTGGCATCGTTATTTTAAATTACTAGTGGTATAAACACATTTTTATGGGCCCATAAAAAAGTAAATTCCTTGTACCAGCGGTTATTAAAACTAGTACTATCCTGTACTTCTTATATATTTTTGAACTGCATTGGAAAACAATTGCAATCGAGTATATTTATTCAAAGTAATATTTCCAATTTTTGTGGTATTTGATAATAAACTCTTGCTTGGCCGGTTCTTTTGATAAGAATACTGTGCATCTGAGATCCAAGTTTACTGTCTTCAGTGCATATTGCTCATCATTAAAATCAAGATGGTGATTTCTCACTTGCTGTTGTGAAAATTAAATGCTTACAAATACATAATGCGTCTAACAGTGCTTGGAATATAAAGGTTACTCACCGATCTTGCCCATCACCATCATGATCGTTATAACTGTTAGTAGTCGTTCTATATTAATTCTATATTAATGTTTATTTCCTACCTCAACTTTTAATGTTTTCTTTATCTTGGCTGCAACTACATTTCTCTCAAATCTGCTTGAAAGCAGAAATCATCTCTTCTGCCATTGTACCTGGCACCTCGGACTGTCCTGAGCATACGGAACATGGTCAATTTAATTCAGCTCATCAGACATTCATATTAGATTTGACCATGGTGTGTTTAAAAGAAAGCTCAAGCTTCCGATGGCAGTGCCATGCTACATGGTGTCTTCCCTTCTGTTTTGCTGATATGATCTGCAGATGAAAGTGGGTGCAGTCAGAAGCATGGATAAAGCCACTTTGGTAGTGACCTTCCTCACATCTTTTATCCCCCTTCCGACTTAACCTTACTCTCGCTCTATCTCACATCCCCGTGCCCTGTTACTGACCCTTTCTCTTCTCTGTTCCTCTTCCCAGGCTGCAATAAATTTCTGGAAATGTGCTGATATTCATACTTTCTAAATTAAATTGAGCTTTACTCTACCTCAGCGATTGTAATAATAACAAAATGGCAGAAAGAGTTTCTTCTCATCACTCTTTCCCTTCGGGGTCTAGGAAGTGATAAGGTATCAAAGAAATACAGATAGATATCCCCAAGAATATTCATGTAAGTTGTGTGAATGTTGTGCAGTGTGGGCGTTACAATGATGACGATAATAATGTCTATTAATTATTGATCATTTGCCAGACATTTTGATATATAATGCATATTATCTAGTCCATTTCCATAATAACACCTTGTAAGACGGATATTATTATTCAGTTCAGAAAGGTTAAATCACTTGCCCAAAGTCATATGACTAATTAGGAGGCAGAGTTGGGATTTAGAGCACAAGTCACTTTAATTTCAAAGTTCAATTTCCTCCTACTCTGCTGTCTTGCACATCTATTTTGGGTTGTTATTTGTTTTAATACTTTTACACTTTTGTATGTCTTTAATTTTATTACTTCAATTGTACTTCTAATCACATACCTGGCTGATTCTAACTTTTTGTTTAATTTTAATTTTTTTTTTAAAGATTTTTTTTTTTTATTCATGAGAGACAGAGCGAGAGAGAAAGGCAGAGGGAGAAGCAGGCTCCCAAGGAGCAGGGAGCCCGATGCAGGACTCGATCCCAGGACCCCAAGATCATGACCTGAGCCGAAGGCAGATGCTTAACCATCTGAGCCACCCAGGTGCCCTGTTTTATTTTAAATTAAGACTTTATATTTTTAGAGCAGTTTAAGTAAGGTTCACAGCAAAATTGAAGAGGTCAGAGATTTCTCGAATACCTCCCACCTCCACACATGCGCAGGTTGCCCCAACATCAACCTCCCCCACCAGAGCTGTAGGCATATCTGTTATAACTGGTGAATCTACCTTGACACATAGTCAAAGTCCACAGTTCATATTAACTTCGCTTTATTTTGAAATTCAGAAGATTCAGTTGTGATATTCTTCTCTATTGTTATCTACCTATCTATCCATCTATGAACATCATCTATCATCATTTATCTATAATTTCCTTCATGTTGTTGTAGAAAAATGAACACCCTCCCTCATTTTTTTAATGACTCTGACTCCTCCACCCTGAGTATAAAGGTGTGAATGGCCTCACTTGAGTGCTGTCCTCAATTTTTTCACCTGGGTTTGATTGGTCTTTTTTTTTTTTTTGAAATTTTTAAAAATCTTATTATGTTATGTTAATCACCATACATTACATCATTAGTCTTTTAAAATTCAGCAGTGTCTGAAAAATTCTCGGTCCATGTCTTAGGCTCCAAAATCCGTTTCATATTTTCTGGAAGATACCTCCAGCCAACTGTCTCTGATTCCACACACATTATTTCTCCCCTTTCCTAAATCAGGTAATACCACTCCTCCCAGTAACTTTTGAGTCATCTTGCCCTGTCTTTCTTCCCTGGAAGCACTATTTGATCTGCCACCAAACCTGGATAATTTTCCTTTTATTTGTTATTTTTTTTAAGATTTATTTATTTGAGAGAGAGAGAGAGAGAATGCAGGGGGGACGGCAGAGGGAGAGGGAGAGAGAAACCCAAGCCGACTCCACATTGAGCGTAGACCCCGTCTATCTCTTCCTCTTAATTTCCATGATTATTTACCTATTTTATCATAATTTGGAAAAATCCTTTTAACAACCTTCCAGCTGATATCTCTGCCCCCTTCTTCCTGTGTCACAGATAGGATTTACTCCTTCTCTGCTGACCTCTAGCTCCAACTTCTTGTTCCCGTTTTATCCCCTGACCTTCTCTTTATCTCCCACTTAACCTTACTCTTTCTACGCTGTATTTTGCTTGGAAAATATTTGGCCCTTTTAAACTCAAATTTTTCTTTTTTTTTTTAAAGATTTTATTTATTTTTTAGAGAGCGAGCGAGAGAGAAACAGCATGAGAGGGGAGAGGGTCAGAGGGAGAAGCAGGCTCCCCGCTGAGCCGGGAGCCCGATGTGGGACTCGATCCCAGGACCCTGGGATCATGACCTGAGCCGAAGGCAGACGCTTAACCATCTGAGCCACCCAGGTGCCCTAAATTTTTCTTTTGTGTGTGATGTTCATCTTTTTTCTATGTCTGTTGAAATTGTCAGCCATTCTTCAACATTTGTGTCAAGTATTGCCTCCCTAAATTATTTACCTATCTGCTTTAGAATTCAAATTTCTCTCCATCATGATTCTGCAGTGATTTGCATACTTAGATTGTAAGTCTAAAAATAAGGCAAGTCTTCTCATTTTCTTTCCCAAGAAGATAAACACAGGTTGAATCACACACTTGATACTCAATAATTGCCAGTAACTTAAAGTACAGACCCTGGGAATCAATCATCTTGTACATAATATTTTACAGTACAAAACACCTCTATAGTGACATTTACTCCCTGCCCACTCTCGCTCCCTTCCTACTCCAGTGCACAAATAGGAGAAATCACAGGCTTTACATGCATTTCAATTCCACCTGCACAATTTAACAGCTAGTGATGTGGGGCCAAATTATTCAACTCCCTGGAGTGATGATGTCTTCACCCAAGAGCTGGAAATTTGGTTGTTCTCAGGATTAATGAGATGATATATGTGACCTGTCTTAAAGGACATGACATGTATATCATGCTATGGAATCATGCCTTTCCTTCCTTTTGGCCTTCCCTATTCATTTAAAAATCCAGTTCCATATCACTATTAAATACTGAAGCTTTCTTAATCAGAAATTCTGATTTTCTGTCTTTATTTTCTAGTGTTTTATATTTGACAATTTGATCCTGGTCCCTTAGAAGGCATATTCCATGAATTATTGTTAAATTTTTTTTTTTTTAATAAAAGAATTATTTATTTATTTGAGAAAGAGAGAGAGAGAGGAAGAGAGCCAGCATGAGTGGGGGGAGGGGCAGAGGAATAGAGAGAATCTCAGGTAGGCTCCCAGCCGAGCACAGAGCCTGATGTGGGGGCTCAATCTCACAATCCTGAGATCATGACCTGAGCGGAAACAAGAGTTGGATGCTTAATCAACTGAGCCACCCAGGCGTCCCACCATTTTCATGCTTGATCAGCATTACTGGAAGATGACATCATGGGCTGGCTTCCTCTTTTATCCCATTAGCAACATATATTGAGCACTGATTTCTAGAAAATGAATTGAAAAGAGATGATATTTTTCTCTTTATTTTTAAAAAGATACTTGTTTCATTCTGAAATATTTATACCATTCCTAAATTCAAAGAGAAAATCAGGCTTGTATAAAGTATATTTAATGAGAATAAGTGAATACACCCTCAAAATAATAGTGATAAACAATTTTTGTTGTCCACTTTCACTGGTTGAAGAAATAAACTTGCAGTTATAAGAGGAATATGTTCTGGGGATCTATGTACAACATGGTAACTATACTTAATTGTACTGTACTTTATACTTGAAAGTTGCTAAGAGAGCAGATATTAAATGTTCTTACCAAATCAACAATAACAACGAAATGTAATTATATGAGGTGATGGATGTATCAACCTTATTGTAATCATTTTGCAAAATATACATGTATCAAATCATCACACTGCATACTTTAAACTTACACAGTGTTGTATGTCAATTATATCTCAAGCAGAAAAATTTAAAAATAAAAAGCAAGTAAGAGAAAAAACAAACAAATCTGAGACAAGTATCAGAGTAAGTTGCTTTTATTAAAAATGTGTAAGTTTGAGGGCGCCTGGGTGGCTCATATGGTTAAGCATCTGCCTTCGGCTCGGGTCATGATCCCAGAGTCCTGGAATCGAGCCCTGTATCGGGCTCCTGGCTCGGTGGGGAGCCTGCTTCTCCCTCTCCCTCTGCCTCTCCCGCACTGCTCATGCTCTCTCTCTCTATCTCTGTGTCTCAAATGAATAAATAAAATCTTTAAAAAAAATGTGTAAGTCTGAAGGCAATGTGTAAGTTTGAAGGTAAAGTCAAAATAATATATTAGAATATAGTGGCCCACTGTGATTTCTGACTTAACCAGAAGATAGATTCCTAAGTTTTATCCTTCATGATGATAGAGCTATAGTTTATTAAGTGCTCAGCAGGTATTTTAATTCACTTCCTCATTTCATCCTAATAAAAACCTAACAAAAATCCTATGAGGTGGGTGCTGTCATTACCCTACTTTTATGGAGAAGGCATAGTCAGTGTAAATAACTTGCCCAAGGTCACAGAGGTAGTAAGTGATGATGCACGACCTTGAGCTCAGGTTGACCTCAAATGCCATGCCCACAGCAGCACTGTACTCTTCTTACTCTGACTTACATTTGCTTAGTAGCCTTCTGACCTTCCTATCCTTTTATGTCATAAGAGGCAACTTAAAAACAAAAAACAGATGGTAGTAAGTGCCAAATGTCCAAACTGGCTCCAGTATCAAAGTGAAGCCAACTAGTTTCACAGAATGAATCTTGAAACAGTGTTGGGGATGATGGTTATGCTCTCAGTTTACTCCATCATCTGATTCATAATGCAGTAGAAATGTCGCTACAGGCCACTGAGGCTGAAAGGCCGTGGATATCATATAGTCCAGCCCCTCAATTTTATAGAAGAGGAAATTGAGGCCCACAAAGGTTAAACGACTCGCCTAAATGACTTTCAATGAACAATAGCAAGAAAAATTACGATTGCAAACATGTAGTATTTCAGGTTTATGATGGGTTTTTGTGGGTTTGCTTGGGAATATAGCTATTGTTTATATCATTGCTTTTGCAGAAAAGTATGTGGTAAGAAGTTCAAAATACCCACTACAACTTCATGTACTAAGGGAATGAAATAAAAGCTGAGGAGCTGAGGCAGGATTAGAAGACTAAGCAAAAAAGAAATAGGTAGGTTCAGAAATGGGTGTTTACAGTGAGTGACTCATGTGCCATAACTAGCCATAAGCACATTGTTTTTTTCCAATGACTAAGTGAAGTTAAAAAAAAAAAAAGGCCTTAACTTGACAAAGTTCTTGGGAAAACAACAGACCAGAGCAAAAAATACATTTTTCAAAGATGGAGTTCCCACGAACATTCTAGACTTCTTGCAACAAGAGAGACTGTAAATCTAAATTAATTTATTTACTCATATTTAAATTTAATTTACAGTGAGTGTTTCTTACCAGGTGGAAGGTATATGTGTATTTGGATGTACATTATATCATATACTCCATTTCTGATCTGTGTTTCATTTATAAGCCTATTAATTTAAAACCCCACTTATAATTTCATATATAGTTTCCCTTAAACAAGTTTATTTTTAGGGGCACCTGGGTGGCTCAGTTGGTTAAGCGACTGCCTTCGGCTCAGGTCATGATCCTGGAGTCCCGGGATCGAGTCCCGCATCGGGCTCCCTGCTCGGCAGGGAGTCTGCTTCTCCCTCTGACTCCTCCCTCTCATGCTCTCTGTCTCTCATTCTCTCTGTCTCAAATAAATAAATAAAATCTTTAAAAAAAAAAAGTTTATTTTTAGCTAAGAAACAAGGGAATTAATTGTTCAAGCACTTGCTACTCTTAGCACTTACAGCATTAATGGGAGGAAGGAGAGAACCACGGGAGAACAAAACCACCAGAGCACATCCAGGAGTGTATGTTGATGTGGTGAGTGCTCCTGGTCCAAAAAAGGATGTGAATGGCCCAAAGGAGACTGCACCCTGACCTCTTCTCCTACAAAGCCTTAAGCCGGAGATGTTCTGTTACTGCCTTTGTGGGATTAGTAATGGCTCCTTCGCCTGCCTCCCCTACTGCAGGTAATGGCTAACCCATGCAATTACCTTCTTTTGTCTTCTCAGAGTTCAAGGTAAATTATTTCCACCTCTTTGCAGGGGGCATTTGAAACTGAAGTTATTTTTAGGGAGAAATACATTTTTTTCATGTAAGATGCAGAAGTTGTTGCTCCTCAGGCAGCTGAGAGAAAATGAAAGGCACTTCAAGTCTTTTCAAAAGGCAGATTTTGATGTTTAGCTTGAGATCAAAGAGGAACTCAGGAGAGGAGGGAAAATAGAGGGTAGACCAGAATATACAACACTGAAGCCTTTGAAGGCACTGCCATTACATTTCTGATCTTTGAACTTGGCAACTTATTTCACGAAGATGAGTTGAATCCCTTGCAATTGTGAAGCTAATAACCAGGTAGCTGGAGTGCTATGTACCAACATTCAGAACAAGAAGGCTGCGTTCTTGAACATTATTAATGCAGACACGCTTTTGCTTACACCTGTAAACACACTGAAACCAATAAAACACTTTCTAGTATTGATGGAGTCAAAAGTCACGACTTTTGGAGGGGGGGGGATGGATATCTTGCAGTTCTTCCAGTCCTCATCGTGACTTCTTGGTATATAGGATTTTATTAAACGCTCAACTCTGGACTCCATCTACTTGGATTTGACTTCCAGTATCTCTGCTTCTTAGCTGTGAAAGCTTAGGCAACTTATTTAACTTCTCTGTCCTGAAATTTACTCATGGATCAAAAAAAAAAAAGGTTAATAGGATTAGGGCTGGTTTTGAAAGGTGGTTGTGAGGATAAATGAGATAAGTGGCTGCCATATCGTAAGTTCTGAATAAATATCAGGTATTATTATTCATTACATTCTGTAGCAAGATGACTTTCTTTTTGAGTGACTTTATTTTTCAATAGTGTTACAGATAAAGCTGTTCAACACTTATTTCATTACCCAAACATACTCAGCTGAACATAGAGTTTAAGCTATACTTCCATACTACATTATTTACAAGTGGTGGTTTATATCTAACAGAGATCCTGGTTTCTAAGAGTGTTGACACCATGGATGCCTCTTGTTACTGAGAGGAAATTGATTCCTTCCCTCTCTGTGCTTCTCTAATTTGAAGTGGGGGAAAAAAAACAGAAGTTTTGGCATAGAGGCAGGTTATTGTGGGCTCTTCCTTATTCGCCATCAGTCAGTGAGATCACTGTAGTTTCTCAGCACCTGGTATTGATCTCAATTACATCCTGATTGTTTCCTAAATTTATCCTACCTGAAGTGGTAGAGACTGGAAATCCATCATATTTTATTGCCTTGACTATGGAGACACCCACAAGATACAATTGCAAAGAATGTGCACGATGTCAGGTATTCCATAGTGCAGTTTTATTCCACAGGAAAAGAAATGACTGTGAGAAGAGCACATATTTTAATCCCTCCCATCTCTGGTTTCACCTTTGCTTGGTCCAGACGTATTTATCATCTGCTAGTATGTTAATGTGTGGTTTTTCCTCTATATTTTCTCTGTAAGTGGCCCTGCCAACACAATAGATACTGATGAGATTCTTAAAAATCATAGTAAATATTTAAGGAAAAAGGAAGGATCTGGGACTCTGATATTCACCAAGTGCTAAGAAGAAAAAATGATTTTTTTCCATGTGTTTTTTAAGTACTTGAGCCAATTTTGATTGAAACCTATAAATTTGGGGTGATGGTATGATTTATCCAATTTGTGTGTAATCTGTTAAACATGGACACTAGGACTTTGATTTGGATGCAAGTGTAAACTTGATGTATCATTATAGTATAGTGCTTTGAAAAGTCTCAAAATGTAGAAATTCAAATAATATTGCCTATAAAATAATCCTCTTGGATATTCTATGATAAATTTTGACCCATGCCTTTTAAGTTTTATACTAGATAAATGTTTTTATGAGCCATGTGAAAATATTATTTTCAAGCAAATCTTAATTTGACTAAAATTTGTTCTATTCCTTTAGATTCTCTATTTCTGTAGCTTATATTTGACTTTGGTTAAATTCATAAATCACATTCAGTCTCAGCGGATGAAGATTTTCTACCACTGTCTATACACAAAATAATGTGCTATAGAGTCTGAAAGCAATTCCAAGAGAGGCAGTCCAGTAATTTTTTGGTCAATGGTGACATTACTGAAATAACGGAATAGCTTTTGAAGGTGACTATTGTGTTAAAGGGGGGAAAAGTCACTTGAGCATATACATTTGGGAAGAGTTGTTAAAAATATCAGTGTCAGTGCACCTAGACCTCTCAAGCTCCCTTTAAAACATAATAATCCATTTCTAAAATAGGATAGACCTCTGAGTTCTAACAAAAAGTAAAATTATTATTGTTCAGGCACTACATTGCTACTGAAAACAGTACTTCCACTAATAGTCCAAGATGTAAAAAAAAAAAAAAAAAATATTTTTTTTTAGTTTTTAGTACCAAACAGACAAAATGTTTGCTGAGTGCCAAAATATCAAGGACATTATCTTAGGCACTATTTCAGGGAAGGAGAGACATTAATTCTTTTGGGAAAACAACTTTGATTTTCCAAACTTACGTTCTCCCACCTTCAACCCTAATTGCACCCTGCATAAACTTCTGTTTTGTCACTTATCTCAAAGTATTTAAATTATTTGTTTAGATTTCTGCCTATCCCGCTTGACCTGGGGTCTTTCAGAACATGGATGATATTGTGGTATTGGCAGGATCATACACAATGCCAAGCCCATAGTAGATCCTTCATAGATATTTGATAAATGAATAAATAAATGGTTCACTGAAAGCAAACTATTTGAGCCAATTTATGTTTACTTTCAAAGACAAGAATAATAAAAATGTATCACAGAAGGAATATGGAAAATAGAATTCTAGTATTTTCTTTGTTGTAAATTCATAGTCACGACATTCTTTGAAATTAAATGATCCACATCTGTGATAAGAAGTGGCCTGTTCTTGAGGTGAAGTAATTTGCCCTATAGCTCACAGGAACTTTGAGAGAGAAAATGAAATAAGATATTTAGACACCTTGAGGGCTTTCTGATCCCAGTTTTGACATGTTAAGAGCTTGGAAGTCATCATTCTTATCCTTAAAATGAGTAAATTTAAATAAAATGAAAAGCAATGGCTTCTCTTATTTTTCAGGGATCTGGGTTCCCAGGGCAAGACACCACCTCACAATCTGGAGAGACAGATGGATGCGGAAAGTCAAAGTCAAGATTTGCCTCCCTGGAGCAGAAGCTGCTGGAGCCATAAACTGGTAGGAAAACCGAGACAGCAATCTTGACAAATTGCGGGGAGCTGAGTGTGAACTCCTTTGAGGTGAGAAACCTCAGGCAGGGAGCTGAAGTCTTGGAGCGCTCGCCCGTTTCATGGGTTTGCCTCTAGGAACTCCACTAGGTTCTAATAGTGAAGATCCCAGTAATCTCCCCTCCTTGACCTAGCAGAGGATTGGAAAAGAAATCATTGTAAAATGCACCCAGAGTGCTCTCCATCACAAAGGCCTACTTTCTGGGGGGAAAAGACTTAAAGCCTTATCCCAGTTGGGAAGGATATTCTTCCCATTCTGGACTCCTCTAGCTTTCCTGCCTCACAGGAGAAAGAGCTCTACCTCTGGAGAAACAGGTGTGACAAGTCTGAGGCAGAGGCTCTCTGAAAATGGAAATTTAATCCTAACATAACAGAAATCCTCCCCCCTTCACACATTGCTACCAAACAAACGAGACTCAAGTCTGGTAAGTGTGCACAACAGCAAGATGCAGACTGTCCCTCAGAAGGAGAGCTGAGGGAAATTCAGAGTCAAGGAGGAGAGAAAGAAGATGACACTAGAGGAATGTGAAACTTCTGACACTCACAGGTTCAACCAACATTTAACACAGCCCGATTCTTAGCCAGACTGACGTAGATCCTTACCCCAAAGGTCTATTTACCTCAGTTCTTATTACTCAATATAAAATGACCAGCTTTCAACCAAAAAAAAAAATTATAAATAATGCTGGAAGGAGAGAAAAAAAAATATACTCTCAAGAGATAAAATAAATCTCAGAACCAGACTCAGGACATAGGTATCAGAATTATCAGAAAATTTAAAATAACTATGATTGGTATCTTAAGGGCTGTACTGGGAAAAAGCATGTAACAAGAAGAGATGTATAATATAAGCAGAGAAATGGAAACTCTCAGAATCAAAAAGAAATGCTACAAATAAAACATACTGCAACAAAGAATGCCTTCAGTGGGTGCACCAGTAAACTTAGTATAACCCAGGAAAGAATCAGCGAGCTTAAAAATATATAAATGGGCATGTCCCACATGAAATACAAAGAGAAAAATAAGCGAAGAAAAAACAGAATAGGATATTTAAAAACTGTGGGGCACATTTCAAAAGGTGTAACATATGTTTAGTTAAAATGCCAGAAGGATAAGGAAAAATAGAACAGAGAAGAAAAAATTATTTAAAGTAGTAATAGCTGAGATTATTCTGAAATTAATGACAGACATCAAGGAAGAGATTCAGGAAGCTCAGAGAACACCAGGCAAGCTAATACCGACAACTATATCTAGGAATCATTTTCAAACTGTAGAAAACCAAAGACAAAGAGAAATATATTGAAAGAAGCCAGTAAAGAAACAATAACAAACACCAATATATAATTATATATAGTGAGATTATCTGTCCAAAGTTAAAGAGAAGTAAAGACTTGTCCGAAAAACAAAATCTGAGGGAATTCGCCAGCAGACCTGTCCTACAAGGAGCATTAAAAGAAAATTTTCAGGGACAAGGAAAATGATAGAGGCAGAAGCTCAGATGTATATAAGAAAGCATCAAGGAAGGGATAAATGATAGTGTAAATTAAAACCGACATATTTTAGTTTTCATTCTTAATTGATGTAAAGAATAACCATTTGAAGTAATGATAGCAACAATGTATTGGGTGATAAAAGCATCTGGATAAGTGAAATGAATGACAGCGATATCTTAAGGAATAGGAGGGAAAAATCAGGAATACTTTGTTACTACCCTAGAAGTGGTATAGCATCACTTGAAAGTAGAGATATATTAGTTAATGTATATTGGAAATTCTAAAGTGATAACTATAGCTTTCTTAAGTATAAGTGATATGCCAAAAGGGCTATTAAAATAAAAACAGATACACTCAGAAGTAATGATAGTAATCATGTTTTATCACCTATCTGGGCATCCTTTATCTGGTCAGGTTGACCCATGCAACCAACCATTCCAAACCACAACTCCTGGAGGCCTGGACACTGGGAGTGAAGACCTGGGGAACCCAGGAACTAAACAAAAAAATATAAGATGAAGTCCTTCTTTTCTAGTAGTTGAAATGGTAGTCCTTGATCGGCTGTCCCCGCATCTCTGTGAAGACTATGAATGAACACTGTGTAGAATACATGAGTAGAATACTTCACACATCTATGTATTTCTCAATGTGTAGAGGTGGCTGAAATTAATTCAATCTACACTCATTCAGAAGTGTTGCTGAATTTACACTATCATCACATATTTTCTCAATGTGAATTAAAACTGTAATTACTAACATGTTGGAGATCCCCAAAAGTTTAGCCATTCTCAAAAATACGAAGTCCAGAGCATAGTGCATAGAATGAGAATTATACAAACATCATAAAGCCAACAGGCTCTCATTCAGCCAATATAATAATACCAACATGTTTGAGAAGAAGTAAAGGGGTATGAGGTATTGTGGTGTTATGCAGGGAGTTTTGAAATTAATTTTTATTGTGCAACTATTTATTCAATAACAATAAAATAATTTGAAGTGTTTGTGCTGAAAACCTTTTCTGGGTGCCCACACCTTGGCTTACTAGCCTTATGTAATTAGGTGAGCCCTTAATCCATTCTATCAGTGTCCCCATTAGTTAGATGGGATAATATCACTTTCCTTACATTAATTACTATCATATACATATTAGGGGTTGTATAGATATTAGGGTGTCATATGCCTGCAAAATAGCCATTCATATGAATTTTTGGCTAACTTGTTTTAACTGATATAATCTTTATCCTTTTTTTTTTTTGGTGATTATCCTTTTTTTTTTTAAGATTCTATTTATTTATTTGACAGAGAGATTGAGAGAGAAAGAACAACAGGCAGAGGGGCAGGTAGAGGGAGAGGGGGAAGCAGGCTCCCCATGAGCAGGGAGCCCGATATGGGGCTTAAGCCCATATCCCCGGGATCATGACCTGAGCTGAAGACAGCCACTTAACCAACTGAGCCACCCAGGTGCCCCAATTTTTATCCTTCTATTATAAACATGTTAAAAATAATTTTTGGATGTGTATTATAACATAAAGCAGGCACGATTTAGCTAAAAATTACAATTAACACGAGAAGAGAGAAAATAAAGAATGAAGAAGATGGGAATAACCCGAATTGGGTTAGACATCATTTGCTATCTCAATTTTCATTCCCCAGCTCTCCAAGGTTCATGCCACTCTACATAGAAAAGGATTTTCTTTTTTCTTCATGGCTTGGGGGAAGGTAGCAGGAGAAAAGGATTTTCTTTTTTCTTCATGGCTTGGGGGAAGGTAGCAGGAATAAACTATAAGGATTGCTTACTTAGAATCTAGGGGCTAATAAAATCGAATTATGCCCATGTGTTTACTAAAAGCTTCTATTCTATTCCTTCAACAATTCTTTATTAAGT
Source organism: Leptonychotes weddellii (assembly GCF_054177405.1). Taxonomy (NCBI): domain Eukaryota; kingdom Metazoa; phylum Chordata; class Mammalia; order Carnivora; family Phocidae; genus Leptonychotes; species Leptonychotes weddellii. The sequence goes on along the minus strand of NC_138381.1, from coordinate 11,355,430 downwards.
ATCTACTATGTATCAAGCCCTGGAGACACCAGCAGACTAAATGGGTAAATATTTGTGGAGCTTACATTTTACTAGGAGAAGGGGGACAATAAACAAGTAAACTAAAAAGTACACAACCAAATGGTGCCATGAAGGAAAATTAAGTGGGATAACACATAGAAAATAATGGGGTAGGGGGAGAGACAGTTTTTTAAAACAGGATAGTCAGAAAGGCATTTGCTAGGTGTTCTCCACTTGAAAGGAGACCAGAGGATGAGGGAAGCAGCCACATCTGGGCAGAAGTAATCAGGTAGCCGGAACAGGGAGTTCAGAGGTCCTTGGTAAACACCAGCTTGCTGTGTCTGAGGAACAGCAGGAAGGCCAGGGAGGCTGGAGAAGAGTGAGCAGCAGGGTTGATTTATTTAAAGTGAAATAAACAGAGTTTCCAGGGCCAGGATCGTATGCATGCATCTTTTAAATCATAGCAGGTTTTTATTCCTATTGAGATGGGAAGTCACCAGGAGGGTAGCCAGGGAGTTTGACCTGCATGGAGTTGTAGAGATATTTCATCGATCATGGCATTCTTAGGGATAAGACAGACAAGCAGGGAATCATGGAGAGTGCTGCTTAATATTTATAAAACAAACAAACAAACAAACAAACACAAATCAAGAGTGGAACAACAGTAGGGTAAGTCTGGTCACCCCAATTAAAAAAGTTAAGACTCTCCCTTCTTCATCCTCAGATCCAAATCAATATTCAGATCCAGAATCCATGGCCAGAGGAGGTAGCCAGGTCTCTAGGAGGAGGAACTTTCATGACCATAGTAAGTGAGGATTCTCCCAGTTTTGCTACAAACTGCCCACAACCATTTACTCAGTGGAGAAAGGGTAATAACTAGATATCTGGGCATTTTGTTGACTACTGGTTACAAAATCTGGTAACAAGATTTGGGACCTGGAGTCCCAAAGTATCATCATGAACCCCCTTCTATTAAAGTGGGGTCCTATGAATACATGACTAAAGTCCACTGACAGTTGGGCCCAGTATGTCCACCCGTCAATGATACTTTCTCCAGTCTCTGACAATATAATTGTCAGAACTGATATACCTGGCATTTGGTGAAGCCACCATATTGGTTCTCTATCCTGTCAGATAAGCATTATTAGAATGGACAGGCCAAGTGGAGAATAATCCTCCTCACCTCCCAACTCCCACCCAGCCAAGATAGAAAATTAAAAAAAAACAAAACAAAAAACACCAAAAAACAACTATATTGTATCCATGGAGGATAGCAACCACAAACACATAAATGATGCAGGGGTGTTAGTTAGTGTTATTATATCTTAATTTGTTCTACAAAGAAACTGAACGAATCCTGGCGAACAACTGTAAGCTACTGCAGACTTAACCAAGCATAAGGCCTGATCAAGCTGCTTTGCCAGATGCAGTATCATTACTAGAGAAGATTAAAGAGGTCTCAGATACAGTATGTGGCCATTGATTTGGTGAATATCCAAAGGTACCAAGTCTCATAGAGTGCTAAAATGGCCTTATAATGGCTCAGCTGAAACACTAACTCAAAAGTAACACTTTGATAGAATAGGTGTCATCCTTCAGGATGCAGTTTATGTATCAAATCCAAGATTTCAACATGGGACAATGTTCTCAACAGGATCCAGGGACCATGAGGTGGATGGAAGCAGAAGTAGCCAACTAACCATGACTCCATTATGCTCTAAGGGATTTTGTGCAACTTGGAATTCTGCAGGATTGTGGGTCCTGGCCTCCAAAAGGGGTACACTCCTACTTCTCGTACAAAATACCGGGTACTGGGTGGCTTAAACAACAGAAATCCATTTTCTCACAGCTCTGGAGGGTTGAAGTCTGTGCTCAAAGTGCCATCAGGATTGCTTTCTGTTGAAAATTCTCTTCTTGGCTTACAGGCAGCTGCCTTCTAATTGTATCCTCACATGGTCTCTTCTTTGTATGATAGAGGGAGACAAAGCTATCTCTCTGGTGTCTCCTCCTCTTCTTAAAAATATATCAGTCCTATTAGATCAGGGTCCTACCTTAAGACCTCACTTAACCTTAGTTACCTCCTTATAGTCCCTATCTCCAAATACAGTCACATTGGAGGTTAAAGCTTCAACCTCTGAATTTGGGGGGAGCACAATCTTGTCCATAACACCTGCCATAGGAGACATCAAAGTTCTTTTTTTTTTTTTAAGATTTTATTTATTTATTTGACAGAGAGGAGAGCACAAACAGGGGGAGCAGCAAGCAGAGGGAGAGAGAGAAGCAGATTCCCCACTGAGCAGGGAGCCTGATGTGGGACTCATTCCCAGGACCCTGGGACCATGACCCGAGCTGAAGGCTGATGCTTAACCGACTGAACCACCCAGGCACCCCAAAATTCTAACTAAACTACAAATTATGGTTGTTCCCAGGGCGCTTTAGACTCATTGTGTCCAGACACCTACAGGCAAGAAGGAGTCACCCAAATGATTTGAGTAATTGATCCCAATCATCAAGAGGAGGAAAGACTTTTAATCAATGTTAGAGTTTAAAATACAAGTTAAACCCTGGTCATCCAGTTGGCTCCTACAATATACCCTTGCCTCATGGTGACTACAAATAGACCCCGGATGAAAAAAGGGGTGCTTATGAGCACCCTCACTTGAGAAGCAAAATATCAGATGTTATACCTGTATATAAAATGTAGAATCCTCAAATATACAAGAATGTGCATTGCAGCATGATTTTTGGTGTTAAGGAGTTGGAAACAACTTGGGATTACATCCTTGCTAAGAGAAGAGAGAGGAAAAATGTGTTAGGTGTACCCCATGGAGCAATATGAAACACCTAGATTCAGCAGCGGATTATGTGAGCACAAAGTAAATTGGATAGATTTTAACAATATAATGTTTATTGAAAAAAGTAAAGAAATGAATAAGATAGTCAATATAATAGTAATGATTTAATAGTGAATAGTAATTGTAATAGTAAAAACTAAAGACATTTGCCCACCAAAAGACAATGCACATTTTGGAAGAACACAAATACACAGACACACAGACACACATAAGACATTAGCGTGGTGGCCTGTTGTTTGTGAGGTTGGGAGGGGAACAGGTGTGTGTTTAGGGATAAAAGGAAGAAAGAAGTGAGGGACAGGGAAACTGAAACAACATTCATGCCTACTGACTACATTCCAGCAATACATCTTTATGTACCCAACACCCCTATCTACTCCAATAAGTGCTGCTTCTAAAGCATCCTTTATTCCAACACTTGCAACATTTAAGTTCATGGTGGATTGAGCTGCCTGGCAGTGCTAGACATCTCTACACATTTTCCAGATGAATAACTGGATTTAGGCAATGACTCTCTACATCCTGCTTCACCAACTGCTTATCATCCACTTCACATGCTTTCGTACAGACTGTTGACCTGTCACTTGGCTTTGGTTTTGTGCTCACAACTCTTTCATTCCCTCATTCTTTCCCAGTAACTTTTCCAATTTTGTCTATTGTATAGAATGTATAATTTGTATGTATGTAAGGCCATAAGAAACATGTCATTTTTTAAAGAGCTTTCTGATAGCATCCACCAGTCACTTGTTACCATATATGGTTTATCACAAGGAATTAAGCTGTAAGTGTTGAAAAGAAAAATAACATATTAAACATATCAATATTGCTATTTTGCAAATAGTATCACATAAGCATTGCCACCAAATTATGAATTTCACCAAAATATGTACATCCTAGCCTCCACGGTAAACATCCCAGGCGATCCAGGGATTTTGCAGTAGGATTCCATCATCAGGGTATGAGGAGATTTTTTTCACCAAGTATGACCTATGGATGCCATGTAAGCATTGGTCAATTAAACAAAATAGGACCTCTATGAGAATGCATCCTTAAGGATAAGCCATCAAATTCAATACTCAGTTGTTAGCTAATTTACATTGCCTTGAGAGGCTTAACTAGACCACATTCTCTCACTCTCTCTCTTTTTTTCAATGAACATAAGAATTATCATTCTGCTCTGAATCAAAGGTTTTCATTTGATATATTTAATAATAAAGGAAAGTCAAGGAATCACATAACTTTTGGACCAGCTTAGTAGGAGAAACAGAGAGAGTCCAAGTGAATAAAGCAAAGGGCTGCATTATTAGGAAAATAAAGACGGGAGAAAATAATAACCTGATAGGAAATGCTACCTCAAAATTAAATATGTTAACCAGGAGAGTCAAACAGCTCTTTCCCCTAAGCTCAAGCAACTTTTCAGTAAGGTGAATTTAGTTGTGCTCAGTGTTTTCTAACAAAAACAAAAAGTTAATTTGGACTTGGTGATATAAAAGTTCAGGGTTATGTGAAAATCTCAAAGGAGTTGACCCCTTTTTCTCCTGAGATTATTATTTTTTTAAACTAGATTTTTACTGGACCTCACTCTGCTGAAGTTGCCCATTTTTTACAGGGTCTTTGATATTCAGTCTACAATGAAGTTAATTCAATAGTTAGAAAATAATGAAAAGGAATTTTCCTCATCTTCATTTGAAATGGCTTCACAGTAGACAGAACAGCATGGGATGATGAACAATGGATTAGCCATTAGAGGCTTTTCCTTGTGAATTCAACTTTGCCCAAAATTAACAATAGTGAACTTGGGCAAGCTCCAGCTCCCTGAGCCTCAGTTCCCACATCTAGGTAATCATGTTGGACTAGGTAAGAGGTTCTTAACCTGAGATCCATATACCCCAAGTTACCTGCCCGTGGATAGGCCTTGGAGGTGGGTAGGAGAATGCGGTCTCAGGCAGAAAATTGGTACTACTGGATTTTAATGAACTTCCAGCTGAAATTGAGCATTTTTTTTCAGTATTGAATATAGACAACAAACCGAAGAGGTATTAGCAGCACCTGTAATTTGACCAACAATAGAAATCACAGACTTTTTCACATTAAGATAGGGTAGATCTTTCAAAACATCATGTAAGTTCATCCCTATTTCAAAAGTTCGAGGGTTATCAGACCTACTGATATACCTTGTCATTTGTGCATTAGTAAAAATAAATTATAATTTATTTCAGTATATGTTTTAATAATTCCACACATTTTATGTTATGGATTTATAAACATTCTTCTGTAAAGATGTCCATAAACTTCATACTGCAAAAAGAGATCCATGGTAGAGGAGGTAGGAAATCCCTGCTAGCTGGTGAAAACAGTCCCTTTGACCTCTAGCATCTCATGGCCTTTTAAGTCCCAAAAGGGATACTTTGTTTCTCCAAAGATTGAGAAGAAAACAACTAGAAATAATTAGTGTTCTATATTTTACAGATTTCTTACGTGACTTCCACAGGGTCAGGTGACTAATTCTTCCCCTAATCCAGTCCTCTGACTTTTTACCAATAGAGTATACATAAAAATTCACAGTTAAATGAAAATCAAATTGTAGTCATTATGTGAATGGCTCAGTTAAAGACACATCTACATCAAAAACAAGTCTCTCCTATAAACCTTGAATCAAAGACAGTGTCTCAACTGGGCCTCCTTCTGTTGTCTTCCCACCACACTGATCATTTGAAGAACAGAGATAGCGATGTCATCTTTATGCTTACCACACCAGAATCAGGAGAACTCTTCCCTTGAGCCCAGAAAGTAAAAGATAAGATCAGGTACATGTTCCACCTTAGCAGAGTCAAAGATGGTTAATATTGAAGCACAATGACCATGCCCACTGGTAATACAGCCAAACAGCAATCATTAGGTGTTCTCGTATTGAGTACTTGCTATGCGCTTGGAAGTTCCAAGAACTTTGCCTTTATTGACTCATGAAATCCTCACAATAGACCTATGAGGGGAATGCAATGATGAACCTTACTTTGCTATAAAGAAAACTGAGCTAAAGAGATGTTAGATGAATTATTCAAGTTCACAAAGGAGCAAACAGCAGAATTAGAGGTTGAACTCAGGTCTTCTACTCTGGGCCTGTGATTCTAACTCACCTAGCCCATGCCCTCACCAATCAGACTGGCTGCTCCTACTTCCCTGGAGTGAAGACAAAGGGGTCAGAATAGTGGAAATGCACGTCCTCAGATCCATCCAAGTTATTTTACATGCTTCTACCATTGTCTTTGGTGGGAATGGCAGAAGTGTGGGCTGAGGGTTTCTTTACTTCAACATGAATAAAAAAGATGACCCTCACAGATCACAGACCTGAATATAAAAGACAAACATAAAACTTCTAGAATAGGCACAGCAAAGAACCTAGAAGACCTTGGGTGTGGTGATGCCTTTTTTAGATATAACACCAAAGACATGATCCATAAAAGAAATACTTGATAAGGTAGACTTCATTAAAATTAATACCTCTGCTTTGCAAAAGACAATGCCAAGAGAATTAGCAGACAAGCCAACAGACTGGGAGAAAATAATTGCAAAAGACATCTGATAAAGGCCTGTTATCCAAAATATATAAAGAACTCTAAAACTCAACAATAAGAAAGCAAACAATCCAATTAAAAAATGGATCAAAGACCTTAATAGATACCTCCCCAAAGAATAAACATATGAAAAGATGTTCTACATCATATGTTATCAGGGAAATGCAAATTAAAACAACAATTAGATACAACTATACACTTATTAGAATGGCCCAAATCCAGAACTTTGGCAACGTTAAGTGTTATCGAGGATATGGAGCCACAGGAATTCTCAATTATTGCTGGTGGGAATGCAAAATGGTACAACCACTTTGGAAGGCAGTTTGGCAATTTCTTACAAAATTAAACATACTCATACCAAGTGATCCAGCAATAATGCTCCTTGGTAGGAATTTACTTAAAGGAATTGAAAACTTGTGTCCACACAAAAACCTGCACAGAGATATTAAGTAGCTTTATTCATAATTGCCAAACCTTGGAAGCAACCAAGATTTCCTTTAGTAGGTGTATAGGTAAACTATGGTATGTCCAGACAATGGACTATTATCCAGTGTTAAAAAGAAATGAATCACAAAAGAGAGGAATCTTATATGCCATATTACTAAGGGAAAGAAGCCAATGTGAAAAGGCTACTTACAGTATGATTCCAACTCTATGACATTCCAGAAAAGGCAAAACTAAGGAGAGAATAAAAAGATCAGGGACTGGCAGATGTGTGTATGAGGAGAGATTAATAAGTGGAGCACAGAGGAATTTTAGGGCAGGGAAAATACTCTATATGATTCTACGATGATGGATATATGTCATTATACATTTGTCCAAGCCCACAGAATGTGCAACACCAAGGGTAAACCCTAACGTAAAACTATGAACTTTGGTGATAATGATGTGTCAGTGTAGGTTCATTCCTGGGTGGGGGGGGTGGGGAGGTAAAGCATTATTTTGGTGGTGATGTTAATAATTGGGGAGGCTATGTATTTGTGAAGACAGGGAGTATATGGGAAATCTGTAACTTCCTCTCTCAAACTGCTAAAAAAAATAGTCTTAAAAAATAAAACAGAAATGCTAACCCTCCCTTCTCACTCCACACAATTAGGAAAGAATTTTCTATAGCAGGATACCCAAGGAATTCTATTACTCAGTACTTTCAGCACACAGCAGACATCTGGAATCATTATGATATTTTTTTTTCAAAGATTTTATTTATTTATTTGAGAGAGAGAATGAGAGAGAGAGAGAGAGCATGAGAGGGGGGAGGGTCAGAGGGAGAAGCAGACTCCCTGCCGAGCAGGGAGCCCGATGCGGGACTCGATCCCGGGACTCCAGGATCATGACCTGAGCCGAAGGCAGTCGCTTAACCAACTGAGCCACCCAGGCGCCCTCATTATGATATTTTAGACAATGGTACTTATTTTGCCAATACTGGCATTATCTGTATTATTAGTTAAAAAAAATAAGTATAGAGTTGTCATTAAGCACATATTCATTGGGGTCAGATGAATAAGGAACAGAAAACTGAGGACGAATCCCCACTTATGCAATCTCTCTGAGCCTTAGTGTCTTTATTTGTTAAAGAGGTATATTGATGCCTATTTCAGGGCATTTTTTACAATGATTAAGCCAATTAAAGCATATTTAGTGATTAGCAGACTGGATGTTAACAAAACCGTGATGTTGGCATTATTATCATTATTAGATTCCATAATAATCTTAGTAAGAGAATTGTTGGGAGTTTTTATTTTTGTTTTTTACTTTTGCCTTTCCTTTTTTGATGATATGAGGAGCACTCTATTTTAAGTCATTTCTGCTTATTTATACTAGCCAACTAACCAAGAAACAGACTTTGCTGCATCAACCCAATCCATGGAATCCTAATTTAACTCAAGTAACGGTTAGAATGGATACTATAATTTTTAGTGAAATAGTGCTATGTCCTGAGGAGGGTGGAAGACAAAATATCCAATATCTAAGGGGGACAGTTAGAATAGTAACATACATTTTTGTAATATGACTTGTCTGGTAGAGAAGATGGATGGCCAATTGTCAGCTCCTTTCCTAACACCTAAGCCTGCTTCTTCTTCAGCTGGAATCCATCATCAGTGAATAGTCTCATCATTTTCAACTAATGGGGTAAGAATGAAAAGGAGCATATTTTCAAGGTTTTCTAACTGTTAAGATACAAACACTGAGATCACAGGGATTAAAATGGCTACATTTGCAAGAATGGTTTATCTGATGGATTAAACGGACCAGGAGATGTCGGGCTAGAAAACGAGGCTACTGATTCTTGCAGAGGAGGCTCTTGGCAATCTGCCTTCACTCTGTTTTGCTCTGAGTTACTAATGCTTTCTGCTTACTCTCTACTCTCTGCTGACTCTCTGAGAAAAGTCTAGCCTTTCCTCTAAACCCAGAGCAGAGTTCTGACCTTCAAAGTCGAAAACACTTTTTAAAAAGCAGCAAATACCGACATATAACAACCCACTTTCTCATTTGGGCCAGTTCAAGTGGTTTTAAAATTCTATAATCATTTTTACCACAGCCAACGCAGATTTTTAAAACAGATATAAATTAAGCAACATATTTAGGAGTAATAGGAGCCAGAGACTTCAGGGATTTTAAGACCTCTAGAAAACAAAATTTTATATAAGAAACATGGAATATTGCTGAAGAGTAAGAAGAAAAAAGAAAGAAAGAAACACATATTCCAAAACAAGATCATGTCACATTTCTAGGATCAATGTAGGCATATTGACCTTTCTGCCATAAATGTAATTTTGAATAAATCCATCTGAATATCTCAAAATAGAGATCATTCTGAAAACAAAACAAGCAAAAGAAAACCCTACAGCATCTGATGAAGAGACCTGTGAGTGGCTTTCATGCCAGGCATGCTGTGGGGCCATGTGTGGCTCAAAAGCGTGTGGCTCCATGTTTGCTACAGACAGATTGCGACAGTCTGACTCTGAGGACGCTTACATCAGGGCCATCATTTCTGATGTAGATTGGTAATTGCCCAGCATGCTGTCTTGAATTCTGTCTCAAGCTGTTTATATTCCTTTTTACTAATTCCATCCAATGTTTTCATATCTTCAATCGCCTTAACAGTGGAGAGGCAGTTAGAATACCAAAATATATTTTGAGTTATTAAATTGATTAATATCTTCATTATTTCCTAACAGTTATTAAGACTAGAGAGAATAAAGCCCATAAATCAGGGATTGGAACATGTTCTTGTGCCCCGAATGGAAGGTTCACAGTTGATCTCATCCTCAGATAAGTTTTGTGGGTTATGGCGATTCTATTTTGGGTTACCTCACTTATGCATTCAATTATTCAATAAGCAAACGTTTGTTAAAATGTGTTCTGTGAACCAGACATTGGAGACTAGAGGCACAAAAATGCAATAGGCGTGATCTCTCTTCTCAAGGAACTTTCAATATTCTGGGGAAATGCCCAAGCAAAACAGCAAGTAGAATTCACTGTGACAAGTTCTATAGAGAGATACATAAGAATGACTCTGGAACAAAGCATTTTATCTGATAGAGTGTTCATCAGTCACTGACTACCTTGTAATCTTTGGTCAAAACTACGGGAGCCTAAGTAATCAATAGTATAACTTGGGTGTTTATCACTACAGATTTAGAAAGGACATGCGAATTTCGTCTACTTACAAGGACTTCCTCATCCCATCCTCCCATCCCTCTGTTTCTTCACTTGGTCACTCCAGACCCCCAGTTTTCTGTACAAATGTCCCCTCTTTTGTGATTCTTCTCCTGATTTCACCCTAAAGACTTGGCAGCTCTCCTTTGTCATCTATTTCAATGCCCAAAGCTCCTCATAACGATTACCTTAGGGGAGTGGTTCTCATAAAGTGTCCTTGAGCAGCTCTAGGGTCAGTGTCATGTGAGGACTTGCTAGAAATTTAAATCTTTGGGCCCTCCCTAGATTTACTGAATTAGAACCTCTGGGGGTTGGGTTCAGCAGTCTGTGGTTTTATAAACCCTAAGGTGATTCTGATGCAAATTAGAATTTGAAAAATACTACATTTCACGTTTGTATGTGTGTCTTGCCATTAACTTGTGAAGTACTTGAAAACAGAAATGATGTCTTTCTACCTTGAAAAATGTACCACTGAACATAATGCCTATCACCTACTATGTGACAAATGAATAATTTGGGGAAAGTAAATTATTAAAAGACCAATAGGGAGGCTTCATTTTTTAAAGATTAGTATTCTATTTCTCTAGGATCCTCATCTGATATGCATATGTCCCAAGGAGATTTTATTTGAAGGAAAAGAAATATAACCCATCAGTAAGCATGAACACCTAACGGGGTATGAGGCACCATGTTTATTGGACAGTTGTTGAGTCAATTAGGAATCGGACCCTAGGGGTGCCTGGGTGGCTCAGTCATTAAGCGTCTGCCTTCAGCTCAGATCATGATCCCAGGGTCCTGGGATTGAGCCCTGCATTGGGCTCCCTGCTCCGCGGGAAGGCTGCTTCTCCCTCTCCCACTCCCCCTGCTTGTGTTCCCTCTCTCGCTGTGTCTCTCTCTGTCAAATAAATAAACAAAATCTTAAAAAAAAAAAAAAAGGAATCAGACCCTGGTTCTATTACTTTGCTAAGGGAAATTTAAATAACCTCTTGAGTCTTTATTTTTCTTATCCGTAAAACATTGGGGATAACAAATCACAGGAGATCCATGAACATAAGATAAACACATGTAAGTAAGTCCAATGTTATATATTAGATATCACAGAATTCTGGTTACTCTGAGTAGCCTCGATTCTCTATTGGAGAACAGAAGTGAATCTCTATTTCCCATTTTCAGCTTCATTGCCCAGGATTTCAGGAGATATAAACTTACCAGCTGCTTTGAATGGGGAAACCAGATAGGATAAATTTCTGAGATAAGACAGTGTAGTTGACCTTACATAGAAGGGATTAGAGTGCAGTTCTGGGAAAACGGAATGAGGGAGTGCAACAGATCCTGCACCTTTCAGAATTACAGATAATGTGACTGTGTTCAGAAAAATGGAAAATACAAAACTGTGTTTGGTGTAAGACCCTGAATACTGTACACTCAGAAAGATGGATACCCACACTTGTTTAAAGGGAGGGCAAGATTTGTTTGCGTGCATGTTTGTGTGTGTGAAATCTGTGTTTCTACTTCTCTATTTTAAAGCTAGTTAAAACCTTTCTATCAACTGGAGAATTAATGTAAAATTTGCAGTAAAATAAAAGCTGCACTGGCTTGTTATTATTGAGCATATATTGCATATTAGCTATTGTACTAAGTATTACACATAACTCACTTCAGGTCTGCCTAATTTGTGGGGCTCCATGCAAAATGAAAATGAAGCCCACTTCATTCAAAAAGTAAGGAAAAATCACCATTAAAAGTACTAAAAAATTCTCTTTCTTTCACAGTCTTTCTCAACTCATCATGGTGCTTTCTTTGGTTTTTAATTTGCTACTTAATGGAAAATTAGTCCTCATTTCTCAAACTAAGTGTTTGCTGTTCCCAAATATGTAAGAATAACTTTTTACACTTTTTCTCTCCAACACTTTCTTTTTTTTTAAAAGATTTTTATTTCTTCATTTGAGAGAGTGAGCGAGAGAGAGAGAGATAACACGAGCAGGGTGGAGGGAGAGAGACAGTGGGAGAGGGAGAAGCAGACTCTCCACTGAGCTGGGAGCCGGACCCGGGGCTCCACCCTGGGACTCCAGGATCATGACCTGAGCAGAAGGCAGATGCTTAACGACTGAGCCACCCAGGTGCCCCTCCCTCCAACACTTCTTGATTGGCTTTGTAGAAATGAAGTTTTAAAATAAAAAAAAAAAAAGTAAAAAGTAAATAAAATGAAGTAAAAATAAATAGTGAAGGAAAATGAAACTTTTAAGTTACTAGTGTGACTTTTGCCACTCATCTTCATATAGTGCCAGTTTTAGTGCAAATATAAGAACATCTGACTTGTATGAAAAATCACTGAACTTCCACAACTCATATTTTGTAGTTTGCATATGCATATGTCCTTTGCTCATATCCTAATAGTAGAAATGTGGCAAAACACTAACTCTACTGTTTTATTTCACTTGATACGTGTGGATTTTACCAACATTTCACATTTAGTTTACTGATGACTAATGAAATACTGAAAGGAACAAGAATTATGTGTTGCCCTATCATTCCCTCTCCTTCTGTAGCATCGAATTCAGTGTAAATGGTCCTAGTAAAAGAGGCTATGATAGAGTTCGTTGGTTGACTGGGTATTTTAGAGCATGTTGACTTCTTTGTTTTGTAATTAAGCTTTGATTCTAAAAGAAAGTGTAGCTTCTGGGGGTTGTTTCTTACTCACACATACTCAGTGTGGATGTAACACATTTACCTTGCACTCACTTTGAGTCTTGCTAGACTTCCATGCGTCATAAGTTTGCCAGAGTTCTGTGTTCACAGGGCCCTGAAAATGCTACATGTGGGTGCGGTGGCAAGGAATAGCACACACAAATATTGTGTGTGTTTTCTCTGCTTGCGTGTATGCTCCATCAACCCACTGGCTTCACTTACAAAACACAAGTTCAGAAATAAAAGGGACAAGAATTTCAATATGGCAGCAACAGAATATTAAACCAAGCGTGGGACCCTGTTAAGAGCAGTGCCCAGAGCCTCAGGTCCCTCGCCAATGAAGCCATCCTTGTTTCATGTTATAACGAGGTTGTACAGCTATGCCAGCCTATGAGGTAAGTGCAGCTACCATTCCCACTTCATCGATTGGGACACTGAGGCGAAGCTGGTTTGCGTCATGGTGTGCGGATTCAATTTGACAGCCTAGCCTCACAGCCCATGTTTTTAACCATTATTTGCCATATTAGGTGGCACATTTTTGAGTATTTACTATATTACGTACCAGGTATAGTTCTAAAGGCTTTATGGGCGGGCGCCTGGGTGGCTCAGTTGGTTAAGCGACTGCCTTGGGCTCAGGTCATGATCCTGGAGTCCTGGGATCGAGTCCCGCATCGGGCTCCCTGCTCAGCAGGGAGTCTGCTTCTCCCTCTGACCCTCTTCCCTCTCGTGCTCTCTGTCTCTCATTCTCTCTCTCTCAAATAAATAAATAAAATCTTTAAAAAAAAAAAAAAGAACAGCTTAATTCTCAAAAAAAAAAAATAAAGGCTTTATGGGCATTAATTCAGTCAATCTTCATAATAATCCTATTACATGTTAGGCTCATCCCCAATTTACAAATTAATCTGAAGTTCAAATGGCATAGATGTATTGTCAAAAGTTATCCAGCTTGTAAGTAGTGGAGCTAGATTCAAATCCATGGTCAAATCAAAGGTCAAATCCAAATACCCTTCTTATCAGCAAGTTAATACTGCTTCTACGAGATTGTTTACTGCAGGCAGATATGCAGGCATTCAATACAATTATTATTTTATTCAATAAAATAAGTGTTCAATAAAATTCCTTTTCCTACTCATTAAATTTATTCGCTGAAAATACATACTTTTTTCTATAAGCTTGCTAAGTAAAAGAAAAGTTAAGACTGAGAAACGGCAGGGCATATCTTATGTATAAGATACTGCCAGGGGATAGCTGGATCATTGATGTGGATCTGTTATTAGCTCTTGGCTAGAGTTGTAGAGTAGTTCATGGGTCCCGGTAGAAAAAATAACAAGCTTCCACTAGTTACTTATTTTGTGCAGAACAAGTCCTTACTTCTGCACCTGTCTTCTTAAGTGGTATATCACAGAGTTAGAAGTCTTAGTCTGCTTGCGTTGCTATAAGAAATTACCATAGACTGGGTGGCTAAAACAACAGAAATCTATTTCTACAGTTCTGGAGGCTAGGAAGTCTCAGTTCAGAGTGCCAGCACAGTCAAGTTCTGGTAAGGACCCTCTTCCTGGCTTGCACATGTCTGTCTTATTGTTTCATCACATAGCAACATGGGGGAGTGGGGAGTGGGGAGGGGGGGAGAGAGAGAGAGAAAGTGAGCAAGGGAGAGACAGCAATTTCTTTCCTTATAAGGACAATAATTCCAATATTAAGGCTCCACCCACATGTCCTAATTACCTCTCAAAGGCCATGTCTAAATATGATCACATTGGGGATTACAGTTTCAATATATGAATTCTGGGGGGACATAAACATGCAGTTCATAGCAGAGTTCTTTTATAAGAAAAAAACTATGCAACTCCCCCTAGAATAGTCTGGCATGTTCCATTATACATTGGGGTCTGTTAAAAATCTCTCTGTACACAGCCATTCTCAGAAGGCTACCAGTAAATTACAGTTTTCACTTTCAAACACTAATAAACATGATTGTATCTAATTGCAGACTAGCAAAAACATCCAGTAGTTTTCTTCAGCAATATTGTGCTAGATAGCTAACCTGGAAATAATCAATTGCATTATTCTAAGTTATAGTTATAAGAATTGACATCCACTGCAAGCCTACTAGTGTTATATTTTTCCTTCTGACTTTGCTTGTAAAACTACAGAACTGAAGTCTAAATTTTGTTAACTTAACTTCTGTATATTTAAAATGACAGTAATTCCATTTGGGAGGTTAAGTCTTAATATTCCAGGAATCTTAGTATTTTTATGATTTAAACAGATCTTTATAAAATGGTAATTGGGAATGAATATATTGGCTTTCATTTTTGCTGATGAGCTCAGTTTGTGCTACCTAGATACAAAGATCTGATTTGCTTTACATTACAGATGAGCTGGGTTGCACAATTAAGTTAAAATAAAAGGATGTACAATTGGTATTTTGGTAAATGTATAAATAAATCAGCTCACTGGCTAATATAAGTATTGTAATTATGTGATTTTTTTATACAATTAATATTTATCTTTAAGAAAGTTTCTTTCATAGAGCTATGGTTTGAATGTTTGCGTCCTCCCATTTCATATGTTGAAATCCTAAACCCCCGCAAAGATGATGATATTAGGAGGTGGGGACTTTGGGAAGTGCTTAAGTCACAAGTGAGATAAAGGGTCCACTGATCACTAGCCCCTTCGGCAATGTGAGGACTCATGAGAAGGCCCTCGGCACTGGCAATGAACTGGGGAGTGAGGCTTTACCAGACGGGCACCCTCATCTTGGAACTGCCAGTTCCCAGCACTGGGAAAAATGAATTACTGTTGTATACAATTTCTGTTGTTGCACAGCACATGATCTTTGGTTATAGGAGCCCAGATGGACTGAGACACATGTAAAGTTAGTTCAACGTCTGTCCATTAATTTTCAACAGTAAGACAATTAATGTGATTAACGTTCAGTGTGTGGCTGAAAAAAGATTCCTCTTTTCTATTTGTTCTTTACCTGCTTTTGAAACAAAGAATCAGACTAAATTATTTGTATAATATCAGCTTTCCTTTCTACTCTGTAACTATCGACCACAAATCTGCTTTATTAGGATATTATTTAACTTTACTATTTTAATTTAATAGATACTGTTTTAATTTAAACATCTCATGACCTCAAATTATAATAATGGAAAGAACACAAAACTAATCTTTTTTTTTTTTTTAATTCTCATCTTTCCAAATTACCAATGTCCATGATTTCTAAGTGCAGCATCTTATACTTCTAAGTGCAGCTACCATTTATGGTCTGTGTGTGTATATATATGTATAGACAGATACAGATAACCTTACCCTGTTTTTTGTATTTCTAATATACAATAGGGTGAGTTTGTGGAGTTTCCTCCTTTCTTTCCTAAGCCCTCATAAGAGCAAAAAGAATAGGATAGTATGGAAGACATCAGTACACAAAAGATTTTGACTTACATCTAAAACACAGAAAGTGGACACCTGCCAAAGGATAAAATAGAGACAACAACTCAGAATAAATAGAAAGAGCCAGCAGAACCTTTCAGAGGCTCTAAGACCAAAGTCAATTGGTTCCTAAGGGCAGAAGTAAGAACCAGGAATCAAATAGGAGTGACAATTAAAATAGTCTTTATAGAACCACAGTGTTGGTTGGCTTTCCACACCTTGTTACTTCTTGATTACCCCCCACCTTGATCCCTATATACATTATATGCATAGCATTGTAAAAAAATATTGCTAGCTGGGAAGACTGACTTCCAAATACTATTCTGCTCCGAAGAAAACAAGGACTCTTTGGTGATTCAGTTGATACCAGTGACAGGGAAGGGAATAACAAGGTGTGCCAGAGAGAAAGTGCTCAAAGAAAAACAAAAACAGATGAAGGTATTTCCAAAGACGCAGAAACCAGCCAGCATGAAGTACTTCTAATTGCCACACTTGTGGAAAAAATGATAGGGTAATGTATTACAACTCACATAACAAAATAAAGTTCCATAATTCCAGACTGATCACAAAGAATCAAGTAAGCAAGCAAACGAATCAATAAATAGATGCAAGAGACAAGAAAGATTTAGACATTTATCATTTTACAACATCATGGAAGTAATTACTTCAAGCAAAGTCATCTGTGGATGCTAAAATTATTGAATACAATTTTTTAAAAAAGATTTTACTTATTTTTTGAGAGAGAGAGCAAGAGAGAGCAAGAGTGGGGAGGAGAGGGAGAAGCAGGCTCCCGGTGAGCAGGGAGACCGATGTGTGGCTTGATCCCAGGGTCCTGGAATCATGATCTGAGCTGAAGGCAGACGCTTAACCAACTGAGCTACCCAGGCA
Source organism: Leptonychotes weddellii (assembly GCF_054177405.1). Lineage (NCBI taxonomy): Eukaryota > Metazoa > Chordata > Mammalia > Carnivora > Phocidae > Leptonychotes > Leptonychotes weddellii. The sequence continues at coordinate 11,338,326 of NC_138381.1, read as the reverse complement.
CCCCTGAACACAATTTTATGAAGAACAAAATATTTATATAATTCCACAGCATCTCTTCACATGCTATTCAATACTTGCAAGTCAAAGACACTTTACTGACAAACTTTTATTCAAAGGATTGAAGGTAGCATCCTCAATAATGGGGCAAAGTCGTGCCTTCCGATGTGATGCACTAAGAAGGAAAAGATGGCACCCATACGTATTCCTACAGATTATGCATGATCTGAAGGTAAACGGACAAATTCAATGTGAGGGACATTCTAAAGAACATCCGCTACATAGTCTTCAAAACTGGCAATAAAAGGCAAAGAGAGGTTAAGGGACTTGTCCAAATTAAGGGAGAATTAGATCTTGAAACAGGCAGGTGGTGGGGATAATCTTAGCAGACATTATTGGAAATTTTGCCAAAGTATTAAAAAATAGTATATGAATGTTAAATTTCCTAACTTTAATTATTTTATAGCAAGTACGTTCCTTTCTAGAAAATACACAAGAATACTGAATTATTTAGAGGATAAAGGAGCATGATATCTGCAACCTTAAATGGTTTTATGTATGTATATATTTATGGCTTATTATATAAAAATGCATTTTATAATATAGAATACATAGTAGGATATATTATTTATAAATTATTATATATATTCATATATATGTGAATGAGAGCGTGAGAGCAAGAAAGAGAGACAGCAAATGTGTCAAAATGTTCTTAATTGGTGAACTGGGGTGAAGGATATGTGGAAATTTTTTTGTTGTATCCTTGAAACTCTTCCATAAATTTCCTTAAGAGTCTGAAAATATCTGATGAGGTAATGACACTAAACATGACAAAAAAAAAAAAGGAAAGAAAGGGAAGGTGGCATTGAGTTGGGTATACAAAATTATCTTCTGTGACAGCACCATTTCCAATTGATAACCCCATATAGAGAGGTATATATATATTACTGGTTGTAGTCAGTAACCAGTGGAATAACTCCACACAGAAGCCTCTGAGAAATGAGACTATAAGTGGGGAAGATTGGAGGAGGGACTGTGGCTTTTTTTTTTTTTAATTCCTCTGTACTATATTTTGTTCAGTAGTATTTTAAAAATGTTTTTAAAAATATGATGTATCCATTCATTAAAAATACATAAACTCATTGCATGTTAACATAAAATATTTTATGACTAATAGCTATGTTTTCCAAAACAAAAGATTTCAGGGAAAAGAGTGGTATTATACATTTTGCAAATGGTTTTTTTGTTTGTTTTTTGGTTTTGTTTCAAGTTTTTATTTAAATTCCAGTTAGTTACTGTACAGTATAATATTAGTTCGTTCAGTAGCACTAAAATATGTGCAGTACTACTTCAATAAAAACAAAATAGCCTCCAAATTCCTATTATTGGCACTGGTGTAAGGTAATATAAACCTTCATCCACATATTTTGATTTTGAATATTTTGATATAGATTTAAGGATCATTTTCTTTTCTTTGCATTCAGTTTTCAAGTGTTGAGGACTGAATAATTTAATTCTAAGGTAAATAATTTGAGAAGAGTTATAAAATAATCTCTGATATTTGAATCAATAATTTGGGTGTCCTGATAATTCCTCAAGTTAAATAATGGATATATGCAAGGAAATTCAGAAATCTTTGGGGATTTGTGCTGAGTGGGTAATATCTTGTATCAGAAGAGTACCAAGGAGGCTTTCCTTATTTTTCTAAATAAAGTTAATTATTGTAGCAATAATACAGAATTATATTTCTTCATCCCTGCCTATAAAATGTTCTGTTTTCATGCAGTTGATAAGCAATGGGAGTGCTCTTCTATTATACAATAATATAGTGGGTGGGAAAGTGATCTCTCTGCAATCTCCTCAGCCTCCCGTCATTGAAAAAGGAGTGATAAATTTTAATGCCAAGACAACAAGTTGGTTCCATCAGAAAATTAGTCTGTGGTTGGGGAAATTCAGTCAAATGGTCAATCTGGTGTCATTGGGTCTTACTGCTTTGGAGATCTTGTGGCTCAATCAGTCAGAGATAATTCTGGGCAGAACTGTGAAGTCTGTATGATTCATTTCTTTACCTTGTCATTATTCTTTGCCTTTCCTTTTAAAATATCTTCCCCAAGCAAAGCTTCTCCCTCTCTCTCTCTCTCTCCCTCTTAGTTTATCCAAGTCACCCATCTCTGCTCAACCCTCTTATTCCTTTTGTGTGTTTGTTCAACACAGCAACCACTGATTTGCTTGCAATTCTGCAATTTGGGCTGGCATCAGTTGGGTGTCACGTCTGTTGGTCTTCTCTGGAGTCACTCATGTGACTGTTGGCATCTGGAGCCTTGCTGGCTGGATAGGAGAAGGTGGTCTCACTCATAAGTCTGTTGGTTAGCTGGGGCTCTTGGCTGGGAGCTTAGTTTTCCTCCACATGGCCCCACGAGCTGCACAGACTCAGTTGCTAACATGGTGGTAGGAATACTCCAGAGGGCAAGCTATAATAATAAAGCACTTAGTCCTCTGCTTGTGTCATATTTACACGAACTTCTCGTTGGCCAAAGAAAGTCACATACTCAGCCCAGAGTTAGTAGGCAAGGACTACATGACGTGGAGGGCATGGTCATTGACGGACATCAATTTCACAGCCTCCCATACTGCCCTGGTACAAATAGAACCACAGCCTGCATTGAACATTTTTGATGCTGGTTCCATATACTTTCGACAGCTCATGTGAGTTCCTGACTATTAAAAAAGAAAAACTGATTCCTGGAAAGTTGAATGTTGAGATGATGTATGTGGCCATATCTGCCCCTCATGCAATAGAAATGCTTCACTGGTTATTCTCAATAGCTATCTTAGAAAAACATCTCCCTCCCTGCTTCTTCCTACCTCCGCTGCCAAATGCTTTGTTTTACGTAACAAGTGCTCTACATGTGAGCTCCTGGAGATAAATCTCTCAACAAGGAAGGCAGAGTTCTGCCTTCACCAAGTGAGAAGATCTGGCATCCAAGGACTAATCCAAACGTGATGCTTCGGATGAAAGGGTGAGTATGACAAAGAGAGCCAGGGCAGGCCTGCTGGATAAGAGAGTGAAAGTCTGAGGATGAGTGGAAGTGGGCCAAGCCAAGAAGAGTTAGGGTGGTTGGGGGATCCCATTCTAAGTACAACAAAAGCTTTGTAGTGAAGGAAATAAAAGGGCCCCAGGGTGCTTGTGATATCCAAGGTAAGCATATTTGGAGAGACTGAAGAGAGGAGAGCAGGAACAAAGCTGTGGAAGGCCATGTATACCACGTGAAGGGACTGATGCTTGTTCTGACAGAAGAGTCCTGGGCCCCTGAGCTCTCGTACCCTTCTGTCCAGCCAGACTGCTTTATCTCAGCTATGTTTCTTCTCCTACCTGCCTCCAAATGCTTAAAGATTGTGCTTACCTCTCATATGCTTCCTTCCCATGTAGTTCTGCAGGGCGTTTATTTAAATAATATATTCCTCACCAGTATTCCCCACCCCCGGCCCCCAAGGGGGGAAACAAACAAAGAAAAGCAAGAAAATAGGAAGCAGTTGCATTTGTTACTTATGGATGCTAAGGGAGAGACAGATGGGTTGCTAGAGGACAGGAAGCCCAAGGAAAGTCTTGATTCAAGGTTATGTACTTGTTCAGAGCACAGACCTACAGCCTGGAGGGGTCCTGGTTTGGGGTTATTTTAACTGTGTGCAGTCAGTGTGAGGAACATGTGTGAGGAGCATGAGTCCTATTTTAGACAGTGCTAAGGAAAATGATCCAGGATGAACTCCGATTAGAGATAAAAATAATAAGAAAATATTAGCAAATGTGTACACACTTCCTCACACTGTGTAAAAATGATCATTAACAAGCATGGAAATGCTTTTCTATTCTTAATTTTTTTTGCATAATAAAAATATAAAACATGGAAATAGGGTATCTTTTTGGAGGTAAACTAGTAAAATCCACTCTTAAGTGAAGAGTTTAGTTGATGATAGAAATGAAAAATGATATTGTGAGTATACAACTGGACTATGATATCGACCGAGTGCTATAGGCGATTTGACTTTCATCCCAAGTCACAAAAATGAAAGCTTGTCATAACAAAATAAATATGTCAAACAGACATCATATGTCTGACCAAAAGACTACTGAAAGAGGAAAGTGCACAGGATAGCGAAGGGCTAAGAGAGAGAACGTGTCAATATACATACATAATAGCTAGCTGGAAAACAAAAACACCCTAAACTTGGTAAATGTGAATATTCTGGTCCCCAAAGAGGAATTGGTTTTACTTAATATGGGTGAAATATTCCTTGCTCTCTCTCTCTCATTTATTGAAAAACTATTTGTATTGAAAGTTTGATTTGGTTAAGTTATTATGAGTGTTTATATACTGCCTCTTAATGTTTACTTTCTATTCTGAATTTCAAAAATTAAGAGGACTCATTAGTTCTGAAGTGATCTTCAGGTCTTTAAAGTACTCTCACTAGCAATAATAAAGCAAAATCCATTTTGACATAAAAACACTGAATAAATACTTTAGTTCAGGAATGGTTGTTTGGATGTTGCCATTCTCTCACTTGGAATTAATTTTTAACATAAAAGCGTCTTAGAAATTGGCCTCTGCAGTGTTCCCTTCCCTGCTATTTTAGGTGGGTTCATAAAGCAACCTTTTTCCAAATTCTATCACTGAGTGAATCTACTGGGCTGAAATACAGAACAAAAAAGGTTTCTATTTAGACGTTGCCTTTGACTTTGCATCCTTCTGTTATCTACTGTACATAGATTTTTACAGGTTTTCTTGTTATAATCACTAACGTGTTGGACAAAGATTTAATAGTAGAAAAAAGAAAGGATAACAGTATTTTAAAATTTTTGTATTGGACTATAACACATTAATGGAAAAGTACATAAGTCATAACTATATCGATCAATGAATTTTCAAAAACATATTTATGTAGCCAGTACCTACATCAAGAAACGGGAGCTCCCACCTGCCCAGTCATTATATCCATTATATGGATAAAGTACCATGAGATACCACCTCTTACTCATTAGGATGTCTACTATCAAACACACACACACACACACACACACCACACCACACCACACCACACCACAATAGAAAATAACATGGAAAGAATGTGGAGAAATTAGAATCCTTGTGCATTATTGGTGGGAGTGTAAAATGGTGTAGCCACTGTGGAAAAGAGCATAGGAATATTAATGTATGTGTATATGCATATGCTTATAAAAAAATAGTTAACTTCTTATTTTCAGAAAAAATTATAGAGTCACATTCATTTATCACTAAGTAAATAGCTTGGTTATTATTTTAAAAAATGAGAGCCACAAAAAAACTTGGATTGGTCTTATTTTACAAGTCGGTATTCGAATATGCTATATTTAAAAAAATTCTTTATCGTCTTCAAATTGTTTTTGGTACATATTGGAAGAGAATCCTGTCTGTAGGAAAACATAAATCTTGTAACTATGTCATTTTATGTAAACATGTTAAATATTTTATTCTGTTTTGTATCTTCTGGCAATAGATACAAGTTATATTAGCAAAAGAAGATTTAAATAAATCTTTCTGTCATTAGGTTAAGCCCCACAAAACTGAAAGAAAATATCTCCATGTTTTTCATGTTTTTTATGACCCTTGTAGTGCAATAAGATGCCTGTTTCTAAGCAGCAGTGTTAAACAGAATAAGAGTAATTATTATTGACATATAATGTAATTACCAATAATGTATTGGGTTCAAATGAAGAGGAGCATTTTAATCTTCACATGAAGCGATTGATGTGTTTAGCTCCCATTTGTGTTAATGGCAAGTATTCCCATGAATCTCATTGTCAGCAGAAGACAAATATACTCTAAAGAATCCTCATCAGAAATTCAAGCTGTTTTATTCAGCAGAAAGAAGAACAGAGCTCCCTGAGAAAGATCTATTTTTTAAATGAAAAGAGATTTCTACTCCATAGAGCATAACCAAAGACTCCCTGCCCTTCCAAACATGTCCAGTGCACTGTTTTCTCCTAAAGAGGATCCTTTCAGGCTTCCTGTTATATGAAGTGAAACTTCCCTCTGAAAAAATAAATCATTTGAGCAGAATAATTGCCAAATATGTGCTTTTTGAAGATCCCAGAAAAATGGAAACCTCTGTGTATAAAACTGGAGATAGGAAAAGAGAATTATCTCTAGACTGAGAAAATAGTCTCTTTTTCGTTCTATATTTTCTGCTGGAAATGAAAGAATAATTATTTTCCTAATACTGATACAAGGACATGAGAACACAGGCACTAGAATAAAAATGTAGCTTTCTAGGTATCCTCCTTGGTGTACTTTTTATGAAATCAAAATTTCACTCAAATTATTTTCTATCTTAAGAGCAATAAAACATCAGTAAGTTTCTTAATCCATATCCAAACTGACTTAATGACTAATTCAAGCAAATATTTAAAATAAAAGAGCTTGGTTCATTTTAATTAATTACTATAGCTTGAATGATCTTCAAAATAAAAACACCACCAAACAACAACAACAACAACAACCCTTCCTACTTTGAGATCCTTCAGGGAACCATTTTATGAATAGATTTAAATTATGTGTAATGAGCATGTTGTTTCCCTGTGAGTAAAACAATGCTTCTAAAGTATCCCCAAAGCTTGGTAAAATAAGTTGTGGCATATTTAAACAACAAAATACTGAAGAACATGTTGTAAGAGAATATTTAAATATCTTGGGAAAAATTTATGCCTTTATTAAAGACTAGAAGAGTATAAATTAATATGTAAAATGAGATTTGTTTCAATGTGTAGCATCAAGGATAATAATTTATATAATTATCTCTAACTCTGTAAAAAATTGGGAGAAACTTGAAATACACTAAACTATTAAAAGAGCCTATGGTGTTGGGAGCTCCCTCCCATCTGCTGGGTGAGATGCTGCACAAGTCATGAATTGCTGAATAAAGAATAAAGCCAATTAGATCTTAAAAAAAAAATAAAGAGCCTATGGTGGACTGGTGGGATTACAGGTAATTTCTTTTTTGTCTGTGTGCCTTTCCATATTATACAAACCTCATACATTTAAGAAGCTGCTACTGTAATCATCAAAAAAAAATGCCTTAAAATAATCTAGTGTAGGTGAAATATGTGTTTGCAGTACATATTTACATATGTAATATAGTTTATTAGCATAGTTTTGTCAGATATAGTAAAAAAATGAATTTTATATGCAGTAATCCCCATCTGAATGATCACATTTCAATTAACAACAATGTTGCAGTATTATTGCTTCCCTTTTGAATTAAAAATTTCCCAGCTAATATCAGATAACATAATTATCTCATGTAACACTAGATACAAGAATCCCCAAATATTTTGAGAGAAGTATAAACATAACCCTTCAAACTATAGGAAACAGGCCATACTGCTCCCTTGTTTATTAAGCAGTGCAAATGGAGAGACAGAGAATTAGGTGATTTCCTCTAAGATTAGATAGTGAATTTTACTTGCAAGCATATCTTGTTTGCCTTCCATTTGGAAGATGTTTCAAGCTCATTAGTGAAACTGCAATATTGATATACCAGCCTCTATTGCAAAGCTTGCTGAATCCTATTTTTAAATACTTAAGCTATGTATTTTTATTAACTTGGCCGGTCTGTTCTGAGAGCATGATACTAGAGTCCACATAAAAATGTAATAATTAGAAAATACTTTCTGACCTTGAGCTGGCCAGAAAATTTCCTTATTTAAAATAGGGAATATTATACTTTTGAAATAATTTGTTAAATGTTTCTTTGTAAGACACAGAGAAGCAAAGCTATAAACTTCCACTTGCAGTGTCTACCCATCAGTGGCAAATCTTCTCACCTAAGAAAAAGAAAGATTGAGGATCGAGGGGATAAAGTTATATCTCAACGTAATTACAGGGTATCAAAGAAATGTGGGAGCATAAAATTTTTAAATGGCTCTAATAATGCTATCTGAACAATAACATGTGAGTGAAATCAGTAATTTTTCCGAAGAAACAACTGTGGTTCTGGATCATGTGAATGTGTGGTGAGAAGAAAAACTTTACACAAAGCCAAGTTCATTAATCATGATGCTGGGACAAGGGCAGAGTTGTGCAGGAAATTTCATAAAACTATGGAACAACTTATCTAAAAGACCTTCAGATGAATTTTAGATGTAATGTGATATCGTGGACAAAACACTGAAACAAAATTGGAAGATGGACTCTTTCAGCTACTAATTAGCTAGATAGATCTGCAGTGCCTTTGGACCTCATTTTTTTTTCTTACCTGGAAATAGAAATTCTATTTCCTATTCAAAAATAGTATCACTGTGTGAAATAATTATTGTCCTTTGGCTTCCTACATATAACTGGGAAGTATTTTTGCTCATATTGAAAACTCTATTTGGGATATTTTTTTAGATTTTCTTCCCTTGAAGATTCATTGTGACATATAATATAAGGTAAAACTGATCTTCAGCTCAATATAAAAATGTAAGATAAAACTATTTTCCATTCTTAGTGCTGTGGGATAGGGGGAGACCATGCAGTGAACTCATGAATTTCCTACAAGATAGATGCGGTGTCATATCACTTACTGAAAGCAATTATTCTTTGGTGCCACAATTTCAAAAGGCCAGGAAATTATTGAACAATTAAAATAGGAAGAAGTCACAGTTATAATATTCATGGCAATGGGGGGTAGTATTTTTTCATAAAAGAAAATATCCATTAATTTTATCAAAACCACCATGAGTTCTGTTCATTTCAGGTCCTGTATTGGTTGTCTTTTATAAACCACACAACATGCTAGGCTTTGGAAACACAATGGTGATTTTACAGTCAAATAAAGAGGAAGACATCCAGTTATACAAGGTGCATTGACTGTGTGTATTTATTTTTTCTCTCCATCAAAGCACCTCTAAGATGGACAAAGAAAATGTGACTGAAGGCAATAATGGAGGACAAATCTGAATACATTTTACAGGAAGAAGTCAGCTGGAGGAGGGGCGCCTGCATGACTTGGTTGAGTGTCCAACTCTTGGTTTCAGCTCAGGTCATGGTCTCAGGGTCATGAGATCCAGCCCTACGTCAGGCTCTGTACTCAGTGGGGAGTCTGCTTGAGATTCTCTCTCTCTCCCTTTGCCCCTCCCCCCTCTAAAATAAATAAAATAAATCTTTTTTTAAAAAAAGAAGTCAGATAGAGGAGATGTAACTGACTGCACACAGAAGACAGGCTGTAGGTGGCTGAAGAGGGCACACTAGTGAGAAGCAACAAAGGTCCATATGGAAGACCCCAGGCATGGTGGAGGTCAGGGATAAATGCCAAGGATAAAAACAGGAAGATGCAGATAAAGTCCACATAGTAGTGAGCCACACTTCTCTAAGCCTGGAACTTGCTGAAATCCAGGGATAATACTATGCACATGTACAATTATACCACAGGGAGTGAAAATATTATCCTTTGATTTCCCCAAGAAAGGCTTCCTGGATGGGCAGCACATGTCTGATCACATTAAGGTGAAGTGACCAGCCTACAAGGTTGATCCCCATACTGAGTTTCAATCAGCTTTCTAGGAGTCTTCTTCTTATACAGGCATAGACAGGCCCAGACCATCAGGCTTTTGAAGAAGCTTCTATAATAAAAGAGAGAGGTGAGACCAAACAAAAAAACCAAACAAGGGGCGCCTGGGTGGCTCAGTCGTTAAGCGTCTGCCTTCAGCTCAGGTCATGATCCCAGGGTCCTGGGATTGAGCCCCGCATCGGGCTCCCTGCTCGGCGGGAAGCCTGCTTCTCCCTCTCCCACTCCCCCTGCTTGTGTTCCCTCTCTCCCTCTGTCTCTGTCAAATAAATAAAATCTTAAAAAAAACAAACAACAACAACAAAAACAAACAAACAAAAGATCATTCAGGAAACTGACACATATCTTCAAAAATATTTAATTAGTAATTCCAGATAAGCAAAGATATTATATCCCTGAAATCAGAGTAAAAAGGGAATAATTAGAGAAAAAGAAATATTCAAATTTTAAAGGATAAAAAATGTAAAAGAAGAATTCAAGAGGTTTTAAATATTGTAAAGATAGAACCCAGGGAAGTGTATGGGAGTAATATTTAACAGAGATAAATCCTCAACTACAAGAAAAGAAATTCAGGAGAAATTATCTGAATTTTGTAAATGAAGAAATGTCAGCCTATGCACATTATTTAGAAGAAGCAAAAGAGCTGAATACGCTGTCTCTGGGCGTCAGACCTCAAGATTAGGAAGAATGGAGTAGGAAACCACTATTAGTATTTTTATATGAAAGATTTAGTGCTTTAAAAATATACTTGCATTATTTAACAAAAGTGAACTTTCAATCAAATAAGCAAGCTTTTTTAAAAAATGTATTAATGTATTTAGCATAAATTGATGATTCAAAAATTGCAGAACATACATTGAAAAAAAAAAGAACAGAAGAGCAGTCTAAGGATCTGGAAATTTCTACAGTGGTAGAAGAGCAATTATTGAAAAAAGAGAGTGACAGTACAATGCATATTCCTCTGTTAGGATGGAAGCAGACATTCCTTCCACTAGCACCAACATTTCACTCTGATGTGAAATGTTCTCCACCCAAACTTCACCGTTCATGTCTCTAAATGGCAAAATAACTTATTCCATTCAGATTTCTTCTAGCTTCTACACTTTTACAGCCAACTGTCTACTGGACATCTTTGCTTGGATGTTGCCAAGGCACCTCAGAATCATCATGTCCAAAACCGAACTCGTGATATTTACCGCCCCCTCCCCCCGTCTTCCTCAAACATTTCTCTTCCTAGTAGATGGCACCTCCAACCACATTGCAGAGTTAGCCAGATACTGGGGGACTCTCTTGGTCAATTCATGCTCCCTTTCTCCCCATAACCTGTCACCAAGACCAGTTGATTTTCCCTTTAAATATCTCCTCAATGGATCTATCGTTCCTATGTATGCTAGCCCCGTCTTATTTCAAGCATGGCCAAATAAAAAAAAACTAAGTCTTTTATTTAATGGAAAAACATTGACCACAACAAAGATAATGGAGAAGGAGGGTGATTAGTTCATTTGGAATTTAGAAGAAACTTGGACTCTCCCTTGAGGAGAGGATATCACATTTTATACTGAATCAGAAGCAGGTATGTGTTTTGGAAGCATTTCTTACATATATTCTTCAAATTGTTTTCAGGACGTTCTGCCATGTGGTTTCCTCAACTACTGTTTCATGTTATTGAAGTGTTTATTATATACTGGAAGTTATTGTAATAAAACAAGGGAGTCATATAATCAGATACGTATTTTTGATGGTGATAGTGATGATGGAAAATAGAATACCAATTTCTGAAATGTTATATTTGTTTAGCTCATGACTCCATATGTAGAAGGAAATTAGCTTTCAGAAATAAATCTTGTCATTCCCCAATTTTTTTTTTTTTAGGTGGGAGACTCTTTCTCTGCAATAGGGAAATTCAATGCTCCCAGGCTGAATCGCCAGAGTATCTCATTTTCATGGAAATTTCTAAGTCTCCAAAGAAAGGTTTCCAACATAGTCCAATCAGTACACTCTCAAGTAGCTCTACTTGCCCAACATTAAAATATGGCAGAACAGAAGAACAAAAGTTCTTGGGAAGCTTGTCACTTTCACTGACTATCTTCTCTTGCATGCAATCTACTCCCCAAGAACTGAAAAGCAGAATTCATAGTAGTTGCAGGATGAAAAGAGAGCTCAAAGGAGGGGGGAAAAAATCAATGGGAAAAAAATCAATGTGAAAGTTGTAAAAGCTATACCAATTAGCTCTCTAATATATGGCTTTTTGAAGTGCCAAAGAGCATTTTTAAGTGCTACTTTTTATTTTTATTTGAATAGACTCACTGCTAATGGTGCGGAAACAATCATGTGAAACCAAAAAGACCAAACCCTAAAAAGAGCCTTCAGAAGCTAAAGGAGTATTTATAGTCTATACGATGGGTCCTTTATATTCACACCCAGTTTTTCTTGCTTCCTGTGAATTACCTTTCAATATATGTTGACATAGGACTCTCAGAGCGTGTTTTAATCTCTTGAATAGGGCAAAAGAACAAAATAGATACCATAATTTGTAACTTTTCCTGATATGTTGCTATACATTCACATTCTCTTACTCAAACATTATCACTAAGGCGTTTAAATTCCCAAAAAGAGTACTTTGGGTACATAGAAATAATAGGAATAGATACTTTATGATTATCACTATTTAATCCCATTGGGTTCTCTGATTTCTGATGAAGACTATAATGAAAATATTGAGGGAGATAGTGCTCCTTACTCACTGTAAAGCATTTATTTCCCCAATTAAACGCTTACAAAGATGAGAATAAGGTGAAAAAAAATGAAAAAAAATAATCCTTGGGATAATAAATCATGCTGTGTTTTTAAGTAAGAGCAGCATTTATTTATACAGTTCTTATCATAACCCAATACCGTTCTAAATGTTTGCTAGCTCATCAGTTCCCCTAATCTTCACAACTACCCTATGAAGCAGGAGTATCATTAAGATCCTCATTTACAGATGAGAAAACAGAGCCACAGGGAGAGTCAGTAATTTGCCCAGAGTCACATGAGTAAGTGATAAGAGTGGTGATTCCTTCCACGCTGCTTGGTGCTGTGATCTTTAACAGTTGCTTTTCAGTAAAACATCCTTTGGTGGCTAAAAGTTGTAGGACTTTATTTAGGGTAGAAGCATTAAAGCAGCCTGTCGACAGCAACTTGGTTCAAAAGTCTTTGGATTCTAGATCACTAAATTGGAAATAATAGAAATGATCAAAATCCAAAAGTGACAGGCAGAAAGAAGCCATTAACTATCTGTGGCAGAATTAATTAAATACGGAAGCCCTGTTAGCCTATCATACATATAATAAAAGATATCTTATCCCTCTCTGACTCTCTTCCACTGTGTCTGAGACTGAGTAGTAGTACAGCTTACCTAGAAGGAAATATGTGTAAATGTATGAAATTATATACTTCATAAAGTGGTTAGACCTAGAGAAGACTGTTAGCTAACAGCCATGATTACAGATGGTAGCCTTTTTTTTTTTTCCTTAAAAGGGGATGTTTGCTATGTTTTAGAGATACTCTTTATAGTGTTAAGAAAGAAGATACCTTTTTCTTGTTTATTAAAGAATTTTATTATGAAAGGATGATTCATTTTATCAAGTTACCTCTCAGTATCTACTGAAATAAATCACTTGACTCTAAATGTATCCTTGTTATGATAATAAAAATAATAATTAATAATAATGTATTTCTGAATGTTAAGTAATCCTTGCATTCTTAATAAACTCTCCTGTGTAAGGCTATCTTAGTCTAATGGATTCCATTTGCTAGTATTTTATTTAGGATATCTGCATCTATGGTAATATTTTTCTTTGCTCAATAACAATATGAATAGCACCAGAGTAATTTTTCTTTGACGATAGCACTTTTATCTAAGACAACCCATGATTAGTGTGCTTTGGGAGTACTTGTCTGATCGTCAGTCATAGTTATGGCTCTATTTCATTTCTTAATGTCCTTGAAAAATAGTGGCAATTCGTATTTTCATAGAAAATTTTCTATTTTTTTCTGCACTTTGAAATATATAAGTGTTTTACAGCAGTGTTCCCATTTAAAAAATTTTCCTCCTATTCTTGAATATAATGCATTTTTTTGACGTTGGCATTTCCTATCATGTACTTCCCGTTTTTAGATCTATTAGGGTTTTGGATTTTTTTTTAAGACTTTATTTACTTATCATTTTAGAGAGACAGAGATACAGAGAAGGTGAACATGGGGAGGGGTAGAAGAAAAGAGAGAATTCCAAGTAGGCTCCGCAATGAACGTGGAGCCTGATGTGAGGCTTGATCTAACAACCCTGAGATCACAACCTGTGCCGAAATCAAGTCAGACACTTAACTGACTGAGCCACCCAGGTGCCCCTAGGGTTTTGGATATTTTAACGACCATTTGAGAGCACCAGCTCTTGCTTCATTTATCAATGTTATTTCTTTATTTTCCTTTCTAATTTCTGCTCTCATTATCCATATCTTCTGCTTTCCTTTCTTTTTTAAATTTTCTTAACTCTTAAATGTATGATTTAGCTTCATAAATTGTTTCAATAATAGAAGCTTTTAAAGATTTAAATTTCCCTTTGAGGACAGCTAGGTAATACCACAACTTTTGACCTTTTATTATATTGCATATCACATTTTCTTAGTTTATGGTTTACTTCGATATAATAATTTTTAAGAGTATATTAATTTTCTCAAGTGTTTAGATTTTAGAAATGATCCTTTTGATTTTAATTTCTACTATTGTTGAGTTGTGGTTAGAGAATGTGGACTTTTAAATTTCTGTGTTAGAGAATGAGTTGAAGTCATACTCTGCATGTGTATTTGTATGTATGGATATATATAGTGCATCATCATAGATTTTTATAGGTTACCTACAAACAGTTCATATACTTCATTTTCTTTTTATGGTAAAGTGACAAAGCTATATATATATAATCTTGATGACATTATCTAGATCCTTTATACCAGTTAACACTTTTTGAATCTCAAAGTACCTTAGGTGGTGGGTACTCTTCTTTAGAAGACATAAAACATACTCGTAAAATATTAATACAAATTCAAAGAGTTCCTGGCCCTTCTGAAAGAAAATCATGGATTCCTTTATGTCCACTGGCCATTATTAAGAACCTCTGCTCTGTAACTTAATTATTTATATATCTGCTTTATGCAGTAAAATCCAGAAAAAATATATTAAAATTTCCTATTATGATACAGAGTTATCAGACCTATTTTGTAGTACTAATTTGGGCTTATATACATGGATGCTACATTGGGCATTGCATAAAGACTGGCACATTGTGCCTTCTCTAGCACTAGCACCTGATGTCAATATATAATACCCCTTTCATTCTGTTTAGAATTATCTTACATCCACTTATTTGTGTTAATTTTATGTGGCTCATTTTCTCTAGTTTAATGAATTTGAATAGTGTTTTACTTGAGTTTGTTGCAAATTTTATGTATACTCATAGTGTGCAAATTTATCTGCTCATTTCCAATATGTAAGTCTGATCTCTGTATTTCTATCTCATTGCACTGAATTACGTTTATGTAATATTAAATGATGACGATAAAACTAGGTATCTCTTTAATTGTTCTGATTTTAATGGATTTATCTTATTATTTACTATAAGTTTACTTATTTTATAATACTTTATACCAGTTAACATTATATTAACTGGTATAAAGTATTTTATATTATTATATATATTCTAAAATTATTAGAAATTAAAAAAAAAAAACTTCATCTCTGCAGTTCCTCTTCCCTTCCTTTACATATTGCAAGGGACTAAACTGAAAAATACAAAATAATATAATAACTGGTATAAAGTATTTTATAATACTTATTATTACTATACGTTTAATGGTAACTCTCACTTTGAAATAGGTATTCTTTTTTCTGCTAAGATTTAGTATACATTTAGAATAATTAATTAGCCTCTCCTGTCAATAAAGAATACAGGTATTCTTTATTCTGCTAAAATTTAATATACATTTAAGTAATTAATTAGCCTCTCCTGTCAATTTTTCTTTACTTCTCTTTTTTTTTAAATTCTCAACTCTGATTGAGTGCATTACTGTAGTTTGACTTATTGATTTATAGAAAAAGGACCTCTTGTCTTTCTCCTCCTCTGCCCCCTTTCCTCAAATATCCAACCACCACTGCTACCGACTAGAAACAAAACCAATTCATTGCACTTCCATTATCAGCAATTTCTGCTTCCCTGAATTCTACATGAATCATAGTACATCAATACATTACTCAGAAACAACACTGCAGTTGACATTATTGATATTACATATGAATGAGGGAGTGATTCGACTGAGAGCATGGGGTTATGTTTGATAACCCACAAAACTCTTCACGATGCAGCACATGAGAAAAAAATGGAGTGTCTGGATAGTGCCCAAAGATGCTGAATAATTTCCCCCGCCTAGCAAAATAGCCTTTTGTTTACCCTGCTCTTAATAAACTCCTCTGGATGAAAGGCACATCGAATTGGGGGAACACACAAGACAGATAATGAAATCTCCAGGTGTTTGAGTTTGAAGGCTGTTCTTGATGTTATTGCTTGTTTTGAATGTAGTTGTCTATGTTTTAAATGTTTATGATAAAATTATCATTTAGAAGACCTAATTTTAAGAAAAACTAATTTCTTCAGGCATATAGTGAGGTTGTCCTTATATTAACAATGTGGAATGTGACCAGGGTCACTTTTAAGAGTATGGCTTACATCCTTTCCAGATAAAGGAATAACACCCAATATAGCATTTATTGTAAAAGGGTAATTATTAGATTATAAGCTTTTTGCTTGTAAAGACTTAAAGAGTATAATTTTTTTTCATCATAATGCTTTTCATTTGTAGAAAATCAATTTGTAATTATTGACTGATTTCTCCTCCTTTTGCTTAATATTAATGTATTCTAGAGGCAATAAATTATTTTTAACCACTCTTTGGCTTATCTTTGGTGCCCTTATACAGGTCAGCAATAAGATATAAAGGAATATTGCCTTGTAAATTGAAATGCTTAGAGTTAATGTTCAGCTCATTGTTATTTAGTTACTTGAAAGCATGTGGTATATAAGAACACTTTTTTACTTTTTGAATGACTGGTGTATTTGTATCAGAGAACAAAATATCCTGAGAGGATTCCTGCCGCCACCTCCTCATTGATTCCTTCAGAAATGGAAAGCCAAGGTTGCTTACAGAGTAGGCAAGAGAGCAGCCAACCCACTGAGCACTGAGGGTTTTAAAAGCAGGATGCAAACAGGTATTTGAGCTGCATTACTCTAAAATTTATAAGCTATGGGAAAGAATCAATGAGTATTTAGGGCTTTGTTTTACATTTTTTCCAGCTTAGGTTGTAATGGACTCTCAACATGTCCTATAATAGCTTGTCCTGCTGTTCCACAGGTGTTTAAGCCTTGATATTATGGGTAAAAGGAATTTTTATAGTGATATCACAACATGTGAAGACAGTCTATCCAAGTGCATACAAGTAGGTCCAAGTTTTAAGAGTTAACATTTAAGGACAATATTTCCCAGTATTTTCCATCATCCTCATAAACTCTGTCCCCTTTTGTATTTTTCAGTTTAGTCCCTTGCAATATGTAAAGGAAGGGAGGCAGGAACTGCAGAGATGAAGTTTTTTTTTTTTTTTAATTTCTAATAATTTCTTCTCTTTTTTTTTAAGTAAGCTCTACATCCAATGTGGGGCTTGAACTCATGATCCTGAGATCAAGAGTCACATGCTCTACTGACTAAGAGAGCCAGGTGCCTCCAGATATGAAGTTTAAATTCAGGCCTGTTTGATGCTAACCCTGTGATTTTTCTAGTGCTTCATGTTGTACAGGGAAACTATAACTGTATTCCATTTATTAATCTGAACAACTTTTTTTTTTCCTCCAGGAATTTTTACTTTTACGAGAGTCTTTAAAAAAAAAAAACTGGGGTGCCTGGGTGGCTCAGTGGGTTAGGTGACTGCCTTCGGCTCAGGTCATGATCCTGGAGTCCCGGGATCGAGTCCCACATCGGGCTCCCTGCTCGGTGGGGAGTCTTCTTCTCCCTCTGACCCTCCCCCCCTCATGCTCTCTCTCTCTCATTCTCTCTCTCTCTCAAATAAATAAATAAAATCTTTAAAAAAAAAAAACAAAAAACTGGGATTGATAAAAATATTTTCCCTCTCCTTTCTTTCTGCCACTGTCTAGACTCCGAATTAACATAAAGTTATCCACCAAGTGTCAGAAAAGAGTATAAATAACTGACAGCTCTGAGTGCTTGCCAGTCAACTCTCAAGAGGTGGATCTCCATTTGACCATATTCCAGGTTACCCCTAGTGATAGTTTCTTCCGTCCTCTGGTAGTAGCAGGTAATGAATGAACCAGTTTACCCCATTACTCTCTAGACAAGTAGTGAAATGATCAAAATTAAAGTCTTCAGAAATACTATTTTTTTTTCATAAAAATGAATCCTTACAATTATTACAACCATAATGCACTGAGTGTCTGTTGGATTCCAACACTTTACAACACTTATAAAAACACGATCAGAAGAGATTGTTAAAGATTGTTAAAAAACACAATCTTTTTTTTTTAATCCCCAGTTTACAAAGGAGGGACCTGAAGCTCAGTGAGGTCAAACCACGGTGCCATCATACACCACTAGTTCACGTTTCAACACGAATTCAAATCCAGATCCGCCCATTGTCATCACAACATACACACTTCTCACTTTACCCTGCTGCCTATCAACCAAATAAATAAAATGCAGGCATGAGGCATCGGGGCAGGGGAGGGAGTGAAGAATTCAGGCAGCCATCTAATCATATAAATACCTTCCATTTGCACTTCCTGGTGTCTCATATGTATAATCTCATTTAAGTCATGGATTCTACAAAAGCTGAGGCCAAGACTAAGGAGGGAGAAAGCAGAAATCAGAGGGAAAGGAAAGTGCCTGTTTTGTATGGAATCACTAAGGGAACGAAAGGTCACATTGGCAGCTGGTGCTATGCTGTCTGTCATCAGGTTTTATAATACGGTGTAAACACTGGGGTCTGTGACACTGAACAAGGAGGGAATAGCTTATTACCTCCCAAAATAGCACAAATGCCAAGCAACTTTAACTGGCTTAGCCTCAGGAAATTTCTCCATTCTCCAAGAATGTAAGGTCACATTAAATTATTTAGAGACGTAAGGCTTGAGTGTATCAAAAAGCTCAACCTCGGTGCATTATTTTGATGACGGTTGAGTGAGGACTTGCTGTGCTCTTGAGTTCAGATTTCCTAAAGAGGCCTAATATTAAATCAGTTTGAATTATGAAAAAATAAACACAACATCTTATTAAAGGAAAACTGAACTATACATGTATTAGTGAAAAACCTACTTGGCATATTCCTCTGAATTTAAAATAAAGAAGCTGTCTCCCAGGCAAAGGTTGCCATTCCATAGGGAAGACTTGAAATGAAATTATAAATCCCCAAACAGAGATTTTTATTAGAGTGGAAAACCTGACAGAATCACAACCACAGAAGCAGAATAGCAAAGGTTATGATGAACACCAGCTCTATAAGATTCTTAAACAATTATGACAATAGAGAAAAGAAAACATCAATTAATAATTTTATGTGTACACATGGATTTCTCACTAAAATGGTTATATTTTCCCTTTGCAAAATTAATTTTGATAATTCTCCTTGAGAAGCTGTTTGTTAAAAAAAGAAAGGAAAGAAAATTCTGAAGAAAGTTTCTAACTTGGGAAAACTTTTCTATCTAACATAATGCCTGTTTTTCAGAAAAGAAAAAAGATCTCCCAAACTCAGACTTCAAAAAATCTGTAATATCTCCTCCAAAAAAGGGAGGAAGAGGTTGTTTATGCAATATCCATGTCCTCACTTCTATTATCCATATGCCTCCTCCCTAAACTGACTGCAGTTTATTTGGCAGGGCAATGCCGTTCAATCTTCAGCAGTGGGATCCTATGTTGGAATAAAGTTGTGCCTAAAGACCTGATATATAAATCAAGTGCAAGGTCAGCCAGATAGTTGAAGACTGGAAGTTGTGAGTAGGGAACCAAGTCTACTTCAGATGGCTTCTCCTCCCTACTGAGGAGTCGACTTGTGATTGGTAGGGCTGGCAAGTCTGACATCTGTAGGGGAGGCCTGCAGGCTAGAGGGCTTGAGGTTTTAGTCTTGAGGCACAATTTCTTCTTTTTGGGGAAATTTTTGCACTTAAAGCATTCTACTGATTGGATGAGGTCTACCCATATCATTGAGGGCAATCTTCTTTATCTGAAGTCAAATTATTGTAGATTTTAATGTTCCTGGCATAGGCAGATTTAATACCTTTACAGCAACACCTAGATTAGCTTTGATGAAATAACTGGGTACTGTAGCCAACACATAAAACTAACCATCAAAAATGAAATGTATAATAATTTTTCCTTGATATATACACACAAAATAAATGCTAAATAATCTAGTAATTTAAAGAAAGTACAACACATTTAATATTTAAAAGTTACTGCCCTTAATTTGAAGTTTTAAAACACACAAAAATATTATAGTTGCCCTGATAGTTGACCTTTGTTTCATGAAAAGTACTACAGGTGGAGAAAATTTTCTTTCATTTTAGGATTTTGTTGATCGAATTGTTAAGGTGAGTTCAAAAGCATCTTTTAATTGGTGTCATACAAGCTCATTTCCCTTTTTAAGAATGAAAAGATCTGTGTGCTTGTTCTAATTTGGTTTTACTAGTAAAATCAATTATTACTTTTGCTAAACTAGATTTTACATCAATTTCTGTGTTCCAATCAGAGTATTATACAACATTCACATCTTCTATTTGAGATTTCTCTGTTAAAGTATTTACAAAGAACTCTAGCTTTTAGTGAATAGTCCAACACTTAAAAACTCCAGAAAACATCAGTGGATAATATTCAACTGGTGTAATATTTGGTCCTTTTAGAAGGGCTAAGGACATATATCGCATTTCCATGTTTAAAGACTTCTTTTACTTCTAACATGGATTATTTCTTAGAACACATCTTATAGGACTTAAATATGTATGCAATTATTCATATTTATTTTATCTGCAAAAATGTCACACTGTTCAAAACAAGGCCACATCACACACAAGGTAACAGCCACCAACAGTACTAATTGACTAGATTGTGACTACTTCTCTGTGCTCCTATTTCGGTTCCCAGATATGTCACCGTTAACCTTCAGCTTTCCATGTCCGTATGTCCTCCTACTTTTGACATAAGTGGATTCTTTTGAAACTGGGAACATATTGATTGCTAAGCTTTCACTCTCATGAGAAAATTAAAATATATTTTCTCTTTCATCTAAACTATGTTTTTCTGTTCGCTTAATTTTTGTTTTGACCTCTTTTTTTCTCCAATATATTATTTATTTGAGAGAGAGCAAGAGAGAAAGCGCATGCGCACACACACACACACACATACACACACACGGTGAGGGGAGGGGCAGAGGGCCAGGAAGAAGCAGACTCCCTGCTCAGTGAGGAAGCCTGAGGACAAGGGCTTGATCCCAGGACCCCAAGATCGTGACCTGAGCTGAAGGCAGAGATGCTTAACCCACTGAGCCACCCAGGAGCCCCTTGACACCTCTTTAAAAAAATTTTTTTTTGAGCCAATTTTAAGATTCCCCACTCCCTTCTCTGGGATGAGAAGATCAGCATTTGTTCAAATAAATAAGAAAACACACTCCTTATAATAACAAAACAATCCCGATTCCTCCCTCCTGTCCCTGTATGATTGTCATTCATTTTACTTGTAGGTAAGTAAATCTACAAAAAGTCACAAACTTTTAGTTATAAGAGATGTAAGTTCTGCGAATCTTATGTATAGCACAATGACTACTTGATTGCCAGGGGCATTTGGTCTGTTCCGTGGTCGATCACCACAAAATAAAAGTTTTTATTTTACCATCACCTATTTCTTCTTTGGTGCTCTTCTTTTCATGATGTAGCTCCAAGTTTCTGACCTATATAATTTTTCTTCTCTCTAAAGAACTTCTTTTCACAGCGGCTCTACTGGCCACAAACGTTGCTTCACAAACTCAGAAGCTCCTTGGGTAAAATCTGAAACTGGCCTCCTACATGGAGGGCAGCCGGAGACCCAAGAAAGAGGCAGTCACTCCAGACCCAGAGGCGGCAGGTTTAACGAGCAACGGCATTTACTTATGAGACTTGTCTTGGCGGTGGCAAGACCCATAGATCTCTGCACCCACTAGCCAGAATCTTCCCCGTCTCTAGGCCTTAATGGGGTTCCACCATGTATACTGCTCAGATGGCCTCAGCAACACTTGCTCGCTCAAGGCTGCATCTTTGAAGACAGCTGGCTGTGGGAATGGGAGGTGACTTGCTGGTTTCAAAGACTGAGAGGGTGCAGGAGCCTCCAATAGCCCAGGGCCACCTGCCAGGTTAACCCCAGGCTGCATCCTCTCTGTGACCTTCCCGGACACTCCAACCCTCAAGACCACCTCTTACAATCTCACACGCCTCTCTCCTCTGCAATGTGCTCAGTGGGGGCAGCGAGGGGCTTTGCTGGCATGGAGGGGGCTCTTTGGCTGCCCTGGAGGCAGATACCACAGCAACCACGCAGGTTCTTGCAAGAGAAAACAGATTAAGGTAACAATTCCCAAAATAAGGAATTTTTTTTTTTTTTTCCACCAGGAGCCCACTGATTTACTGAGTCCTCTAGGCTGGGGATTGGATTATACAGAGAGTTCATTTGTGTCCTCCTGTGATTTAGTAAAAAGGAGATATATTAGCAGATTCATGCGGCATGAACACACAACGGTCTGTTTCAATAAAGACACAGGTACCTTCTTGGAAGGCAATAATAATGGCCAAGGCCATTCTGTTTTGGAGGACAGCTTTTCTAATTAGAGATCTTTCAGTGTTCTTTAAGGACAAGCACTGCCAGCTACCATTTAAGGCTCATTAGTGAATTTTGTAAGGTCTTCTATATGTGCTGTCACAACCCTCAAGCCAATGGAGGGGGCAAAAATGGCAGCCAAATGATCATACCAGTAGAAAACAGAATGCGCCCTCTCTCTTAAGAAGAGAGAGGTTGGGGATATTTGTTATTGAGGGGCAGATTCTCCTCTGTGCCCAGGGAGAACCTAGAGTACAGCACCCCAACCACCCAAGTGGAAGCGAAGGCCAAAGATTTTGCCACATAGCCACTGGGTCCCATTCAGGGCCATCCAAGGAATACCTGAGGAGGAGTGATGGGTCATTGCCAAACCACCTGCCATCCTTTAATCTGACACAATGACCGCATGGTTCCAATGATCTTCATCCCATATTCCTGGTACAATTGGGTTGGTTCTGTTAAAAGGGATTTTTCTGTTCCTGGCATAGGCAAGCCCTGGTGCTCAAATGGCCATAACCTGGGATGAGCCACATGAACTTATCCCAAATCTGAGTGCAGCCACCCATGGTTCCAATGGTGGTAGTTTTAGGATCTTCCTAATCAGTGGTTGGATGGGCTGCCTGTGAAGTTTGCCAGAAAAAGAATACCCATGCCCAGTGTGATCGATCATGTGTGTCACATGCCAGATTTCTGGACCAGTACTGGTAATATCAGATGAATTAAGAGTGCTAGTTCTAGGTTGTTTCCCTTAATGTACTGTTCTAGGCTTTCCACTCCCCCCCCCTGAAGTGGTGATATCCACCACTGCAACCTGACAAAGCTAGAGAGGGGCAGCTGCCTACATACCCAACAGTCTGCCAGGCATACAAGGGGGCCCACTGTAGGAAGGTATTTTCATCAGGTGCCCACCCCGGGACCAGACACCACAGGAGGAACAAAAGTCCAAAGTTGAAAAGAGGGATATTTAGTAGGAACTTATATGGGAAGGTCTTCTCCTTCTATAAGAATTGTTTCTGTGGCCTGATCCTTAGATGCTAATGTGGCTGCAGCGTTAGAAACTTCACCTGGTTGTGCGTCCATACATGTTAGCTGGGGGAGGCAGAACTGTCAGGCATGAGGAGCTATGGTGGGGGTGGGATATGCCAGATTGGGACTCCTGCATTCTCCCCTCTTGCAATGGTGTGTGTTCCGTTCCAGGTGTAGTGTGTTTCCAGAGGTCTGGCTTGCAGCAGGACAGTGGGATCCTAGTGGAGACTGAGTATTTCCCCACTCACCCAGGAGTTTGGATGTAACTCACCCATCATGGTGGGGCATCCCATCGCAAATTCCAGTAGATTGACACCTTTCCCAGGCATGATGGGCCTGGTGTTCTCAGCAGCATAGCATGTTGATCCACAGTGGGAGTCTGGCCAATTTCTGTCTTCTGTGACTTCCATACCTTTAAGGTGTTGGGTGACTTGGCAGGGTTCCCAATCTGGCATATGAGGCAACAGGCTCTACTGGCTGATCATTCAAATGTATTGAAGCTTGGCACAGTACTTTAGTCCACTTGGCCAAGGTGGTTTTACCTGTTAGTAATTTAACCTGCTGCTTTAATACTTCATTTTTCCTTCCTGCCAACCTGCTGCTTGTGGGTTATAGGGGAGATCCATTCAATGGCATGTTTTTTTCCCAGTCTTGCACATCATGACCTGTGAAATGTGACCCCAATGACCGTTCAACAAGGGTATCCGTTCATGGTGCTCAGTTTCTCTAATCCCTTAATGGTGGCAGCCTGGTTTCCACTGTGACAGGGGAAAGCTTGGGTGAGACCAGAAACAATGTCCACATAAACCAAGGCATACCCAGAACCCTCTTTTGAAGGGGGGGCAATATAATCAATTTGCCGATCTGTCACTCTCGTGGATGGCCCCAGATTCCTTTGGCAGTTGCCTTGGGTGTTCTTTAGAACACGGAGGACATGCTGTTACTGCGCTACCCAAGCCTTCTTTCAAGGGTAATCTGGCGTCCTGGGCAACACACCATCCTACCTGGGCATGACAGTGGCCACTTTTCCTATGCACTTAATCTGCTTTTTTTCCTCAAGGGTCAGTTGTTAGGGCTCCTACCTGAGCTAGGGCATTAACTACTTGATTGCCAGGGGCATTTGGTCTGTTCCATGGTCGATCACCACAACATTCTCCCCTCCACTCTCCTCACTTTCCCAGGGATTCTAACCCTTGGCATCCCAATCAGGCTTTGTCACAGTACCTGGACCTTAATCCCCTCAGTATGCACCCTCTTAGCTTTGCTGAACCACATGCTAGGGTCTCCAAACTGCTTCTCCTGGTCTCTCACCTTGCCTGCCGGCCCTGAAGCCAGCAGAGTGGTGGACACTGCCCCTCCTCCTCTAACCTTGGTTCTTCTTCCACTTTTCCAACTCAAGCTTCAGCCTATGCAATCCTGGGGTAGCCGTTTGCCCTGTGTTCGCCTCTCTCTTATGCACAAAGAAGAGTTGTTGATTTTCCAGTCTGTTCCTGTTTTACTTGTTGTTAGGATGGAGTGACAACTTCCAAGTTTCTCACCTGTGGCTTCATCACCCTTTTTTGTTAGAGTACTAGCTATCTGTTGCCATGTAACAAAGTGGCCCAAAGAAGTGCCACATAACAAAGTGCCGTGTTGCCCAAAAACAATGCGTTGAGCAGTTGAATTGGTTGATTCTGTCTCAAGGTCTTTCAAGAGTTGCAGTTACAGTGTGAGTCAAGGCTAGAGCCATCTGAGGCTTGACTGGAGGAAGGTCCACTCTCAAGCATGCTCATGTGATTTCTGTGTGTCACGCTGTAACCGGAGAGTTATGGGAAGAGGATGCCATGGCAAGTAATGATTCTGGGGAAAGGTGAATGCATGGCAGACCAGGTTGGAGAAGTATGACAGGCCTTGCTAAGGAGTTTGGTCATTGTCTTCCAGTGGAGAACACCTGGAGGCTTTTAAGCAGGGAGGGCATGTGAAGCACTTAGTAAAAACTGTTCAGAGAAATGGAATGTTAGCAGCTTCATCGCTTTATAGTGTGAGATCAAAAAGGTGTTAATTAGGCACATCTGGGTGGCTCAGTCAGTTAAGCATCCAACTCTTGATTTCGGCTCAGGTTCTATCTCAGGGTTCATGAGAGTGAGTC
Organism: Leptonychotes weddellii; assembly: GCF_054177405.1. Taxonomy (NCBI): domain Eukaryota; kingdom Metazoa; phylum Chordata; class Mammalia; order Carnivora; family Phocidae; genus Leptonychotes; species Leptonychotes weddellii. The sequence goes on along the minus strand of NC_138381.1, from coordinate 11,312,667 downwards.
CCATGTTGGGCTCTATGCTCAGCGTGGAGTCTGCTTGGGATTCTCTCTTCTTCTTCTGCCCCTACCCTCTCTCTCAAATAAATAAATAAAATCTTTTTTAAAAAAGGTGTTAAAAAGCAGGTATAGCAAAAAGACTCCTTAGTCAGGGTTTACGTCAAGAGAGACAGAAGGCTCAAGAGGACTCACCTGCCCATCTGCCTGCAGATCTCAGGAAGGTCTGAGCCTCCGAAAGTTTTGTGGCATTCTCTGGTCAGAATTAGCCTCTGAGTGAGCTTCAAAAGCTAGAGAATGTGTCCCTGGGCTGGGCTATGCTGTATACCAAGCATCCAAGCATACCAGCCATTGCACTCTTCTGCTTTGGATATTTTCTGCAGCTCAGGCAATAAGAAAGCTAATGCGTATCAAACACTTATCAGTTGGCGTGCCTGCTTTAAGTGCTTTATGTGAATTAAATACCTTTAATCCTCATAAGAGCTCCTTGATAAGTTACTATTATTACTCAAATTTTACAGATATATGATAACTGAGACACGGAGTGGTTAAGAGGTTCACGGTTACAGAGATAATAAAGGGTGGTACTGAAATTCAAGCCTGGGAAGTTAAGCTAAAGACTTGATGTCAACCCTCTCATTGATGGCACTTTCAGGGAAATTGCATAAATACTCAAGCTTGGAATTGTGCTTAGATAAATTAAATCTCTGCTGCAGACAGCTCAAGGGAAGTAAGCATAAACAATCTAATCTAGAAGTTAAGATAAACCATGGTCTATTTTTTTACTGTTTCTAAGGAACATTTTTCCCTGAATTCCACAGATGCCAATAGGATAAGAGAAATGGATTGTCGAAGTCCCATATAAAGGCAGAGCATTATTGGTAAACGTTAGTGTAATTCTTCACGTTAAGCACCCTGTTTTGTTCTTCCCACCTTCGGAATCACTGAACCCCTGGATGTGTCCCATTTCCAATTCTCAGTAAAATGATTTGCCTCTTCCTCCTCAAAGTCAAACCACACCGTAACACATGTGATTAGTCCACTACTTGTTGAGACATAATCTGTATGTCAAAGTAAATTAGTTATACTGCTACATGGGTGTGGCTTAAAAGTGGAATTGACCAATATAACTGACACTGACAATCAGGTTTCTTTTCTGTTACACATATATTCCAGACCAATGGGCTGTGAAATATATATCCAAATGTAAGTCTGTTTATTCTTCTCAAAATGGGAAATTACATAATTCATATTATACACATATCCTCAATTGGTTAGTCTCTAAATTTGTAGCTATTATTATGGCTATTTCGACCTACATCTATTTCTACTTAACGAGGGCCTTAGGTGTTAATTTTGATAATTCTCAGCTTGTTCTATGAAGAACAAACTTTGTCTTTAATTGGACTTGTACAGAGTATGTCTCATAAAAAAGAAAAACTAAATCTTTTCTTGCCTTTACTAAATTAGGTGTAAGAACCCTTTTGAGCGTATTATCTTGTATTTATACTAGTTTTAATAAGTTTGGAGGATTAAGGGCATTACTTCCTGAACAAAGTTGGAAAGAATCAGATCCTTTTTTAAAGAATGTGTTACAAACAGTGCTCCTCATAGCTGCTAGGTATGTCACAAATTACATTTTTCCACACTGTTTATTTTTAAATAAGAGGATTACATACATTGCCAATCTGCTGTAATCTCACTAAATTGCATTTTAACCAAACTCTACAGAATACAATTAAGAAAGGCCTCTAACGATGATGTAGGTGCACATAATGAGCAGCCATGTTTTCCAAGGCCTGCATGTACCCACCAGGGACGTGTCTAAGTAGATGATGCCCTTCTGTGGCACTAATGGACCTGACTGTTAATGGTAACTTCTGTAGCTAGATCACTGAGGTCCTGGGAGTAGCCAACATACTGTAGGAATTCTTTAAGATTTTATTTTTTATTTATTTATTTGAGAGAGAGAATGAGAGACAGAGAGCATGAGAGGGAGGAGGGTCAGAGGGAGAAGCAGACTCCCCGCTGAGCAGGGAGCCCGATGCGGGACTCGATCCCGGGACTCCAGGATCATGACCTGAGCCGAAGGCAGTCGCTTAACCAACTGAGCCACCCAGGCGCCCCTTATACTGTAGGAATTCTTCCTGCAACATCCATGACAGCTGCTCATTCAGTCTTTCTTCCTTACTCAGAGCTCTGCTCTTGAGTTTCTCTCTGCTTAGAATAACTATGGTCTTACATGTATCATATGATCTCACTGATATGAGGAATTCTTAATTGCAGGAAACAAACTGAGGGTTGCTGGAGTGGGGGGTGGGGTGGGAGGGATGGGGTGACTGGGTGATAGACACTGGGGAGGGTATGTGCTCTGGTAAGCGCTGTGAATTGTGCAAGACTGTTGAATCTCAGATCTGTACCTCTGAAACAAATAATGCA
>NC_138381.1:11271890-11310137 GCF_054177405.1 Leptonychotes weddellii | reverse complement strand
GAGGCATCTCTGCTTGACTTACAGATGGCTGCCTTCTGGCTGTGTCCTCACATAGCTTTTCCTCTGTGCACACACATCCCTGGTGGCTCTCTCTGCATCCACATCTTCTCTTCTTACAAGGACACCAGTCAGATTGGATTACAGCCCACCCTAGAGGCCTCATTTTAACTTAATCACCTCTTTAAAGGCCCTATCTCCAAATACAATCACCTCCTGTAGTAATGTGGGTTAAGCCTTCACCAAATGAATATGGAGGGGGCACAAATTCAACTCATAACACCATTCTTTGCCCAAAGGATTCTTTCCGCTTTCTGGATATCCTCTTCTATGTCAATACTTGTCTTTGCAGCATTATCTCATGCCCTTCATACACAATACACAATACTTAACTCAACTTATTTGAAAATGCCTGCTCATTACTGTAGCAGGTGAGAGAATGTGCCTCTCCCATTCCTACCATGATTGACCCACAGCCTCACTGGGGTGTTTTGAATCCTTTGCTGCACCTGCACCAAGGTGACCCTCCTGTTGGCTGCTCCCAGCAAGGATACTAAGGCAGGTTCTTTCCTATGAGACACAGTGCTCCTCTGGTTGAGACTTAGGCTTGAGGATTCTCATCAGTTTCAGGAAAATGTCTTCAAACTGCTCTGTAAGCTAAGACTTTCTTTCTATCCCCCTCCATCCTAGTGAGATCTACACTAGACTGATGGCTTTCCATCCTCCTCTGGCCCCTTCTCATTTTCCCTCACAGACATTTCTCTCAATAATCTCTTGCACATCTAATCATCTTGACATCTTCTTGGAAGACCTGGACAAAATGCCTCCACATGTGTAAATGATAGAGGTCTTCTCTTTTCTGAGAATGTGACTTAAATTGAGAGAATGGATTCAAGAATGGAAATTCTAGCAGGCAAGGGGAAATATATATATTTTAGAGAGCCAAAATACCATTGAAATAATCCAACACTTATAACAAGTACAACATGAATTTAAAGTGTTTCTCAGATTTCTAAATAAATCATTAGACATTTTAAAATATAAATTTATGTTACACGAAATTTTTATTCTGAACACAAGGATATTTTATTCCTCTTTATACTTAAACAAAATATATATATTTTTCCTACCAAAATTATCAACAACAAATAGATAGGGGTCTGCAGGGATTAAGACCACACATTCAGAATTAAGCCTTCCCATTTGAGTGTCCAGAACGTTATCCTCAAACCTACCCCCAGTCCCACAGCCCCCCTATCCCTGCCTAGTCTGAGACCAGCCAGAACTAATCTCATTAAGCCCATTACCTGTTTTTGTCAATCACCACAGGGAGTCCCAGACTTCCAGGTTTTCCCTCACTGCACACATTTTAATCACTATATCTTTGCATATCCTTTATTATGTCTTTCTTCCATCTTCCCTAACTCCTAAAACCTCTCCAGTGAGCCCTCTGGAATTTATGGTCCATCATAAATAAAACTCCCTGCTCTCTTCTCTAAAAATTACCTTCCATTCACTCTCAATGAAACTTAAATCTCCCTAAGGATGTGGCTTCCTCTCCAGCTACTCAGGAGCAAGCTGGTTTGTCTCCCTCAGCCCTCATCCCAGTGGGCCTGAATCTGGGTAAGTTTTCTCTTTGTCCTCACTGCCAATTACAGGCTGCAATCCCTCTAGGGTCCTAAAACTGTAACGTTGATTATGAGGCCATTGGTTTTGGCCACATATCTCCTGTCCCTCACTAAATCTGCTCCAACCACAATGGTCTCCTTAATTTTCCTCAGTCTCACTGGAAACACCTTTCTCGGGGTCATAGTACTTCTTACTCCCTTCCCTACAACATGCTCTCAAATATTTGCCTAAATTCCCCTGTTTCTTCATCTTATTTATTTATTTATTTATTTTTGGTCAAATGTCAAAGAAAGTTATCCTGTCTACAATATTTAAAATGGCAACTGCCTTCTACAACATTTCTTATAATCCATTGCTTGTATTTTCTCCATGGCACCTGTTTTTATTTGTATCCCCCATCAAGGACTTAAACTTCAAAACCATAGATTATGTTCTTCACCGATGAATAGCCAGAGTCTACTATAGAATAGGTACTCAATAGACATTTATTGGATGAATACAATAAATTGAATTTATGGAAATTATCATCTTTCTCCCTTCTGAAGGATAAATTAAATACTCTTTCAAGAAAAACCACATTGTTTTGTCTTATTCAACATCTTCCTATTGTTTTTTTCTTCCTGTTATGTGCCTGAGGTTCTGCTAATAATGCAAACATGAATAAAGCCCGATTTCTTACCATAAGACAGAAATATATACAGATTATCATAATAACAGGGATAAATATTTATGCATACTTAGGTTTTAATTTTCTCTGGCAACTATGTACAGGATACATTTGAGGGGGACCAGGAAACCAATTAGAAATGTACACAATAGCTAAATGATAGACAATGGTACCCTTTGTTAAACCTTTTATTTGGAATGGGAAGGGGCAGACACATAGAATATATTTAATAGGCAAAATTCGGGAAAAATTCGATTATATTTAAAAAGTGAGAAAATACAAAAGACTCTGTGATAAGGAGATATTAGAGGAAGTCAGTGGAGAAAGATGAGAAATTAACATTTCATCTGATGAATGTTGGTGCCTATGTGAGATACCTAGAAGAATATACACTGGATATTGGTCTCAATATAAACCTTGGTAGAGAAGTATGGGATGGAAAAATACATTTGGGAGTTCTCAGTGTGTCTGTAGTAGTTTAAGCCTTAGAAATAAATGAGATAGCTCAGGATAATATACAAAGTCAAAATAATCAAGGCACAAAGAACACACTGAGAACAAGAACTTGGAACACTTGAAGAAAGGGGGATGATTTTATAGAGAGAATAAAATGTCAGAGAGATCACGCCTCAAAAAAGCATAGTTCTTACTTTGGTATAACGTAAACAAAGAGATTAGAGAGTATGAAGAATGCAAACGAAAGCAGAATTCCCAAAAGCAGCAGAGAAGCTCAGTAAACTCAGAAATGACAATTTTCATTGGATTCAAAATAGGAGACCACCAATGACTACCAAAGCGGTTTCAGTGCGCTGGAGAGAGAAGCAGGCAGCAGGCAGGGCCCCAGAGCACTGAATGGGCTTGAAACTGTGGTCAGTGTGGCAAAAAAGCTTTCATTAATTGCAGATGAAAACGAGTCATACATGAGCAGTAGCTGGCTGGGAGATGCCAGGGGAGGCTTAGGTACATTTAGAGGCTAAGAGGAAGAAGCAGAAAGGAGAATGTTGAAGATGCAAGAGAGAGAGCAATTGACAGCAGGAGAAATTTTCTGGACACAATGTTTAGGGTTGGAATAAGGAGCTGAACTGGTGGGGCCAAGAGAGGCCAAAGGACTGTGACGTTCTTAGGTATGGATATAGATTGGTTTGTAGGAAGGGGAGAGCCTAGCCGATATAAATTGACACTGGTAGTCTCATTTTCTTTTTTTAATTTAATAAAGGAGATAAGTTTCTTGCTGATAATTGTAGGCAAGGGGTTCGAGTATTAAGTAAGACATCTGTGAGAGCTTGGAATATTCATAGAAGGGAATGGAAGAGAATGATAGTGTTTACAAGTCATCAGAATGAAGACATAAACCTCTTGGGGAAACAACCTGCATGGTTGGGTAACATCCTCCAATAATCCTTAGCCATCCACAACCACAAATGCTAAGGCAGGCGCTGACATTGATCCCGAGTTAGAGTTTTACTAGGAAAGTGTGGTAAAACAAGGTAATTGAGAGACCAGAAGGGAAAGAAGTAGAATTGATGATCGCTCTTGCTTTCTAGGTGGGACCAGGAGGGAAAAGAGGCCAGCAGGAGTTGATAAAAAAGGAAGAAAGGGATCAAGAATCTTTAAATTTCTTGGAACCAGAGTAGAAATGGTAGGTATGAAATCATGGGAGATTTGGGAGGACGGGAATACAAGATTAGAGAGACGGTTCTTGGAGGAGAATCTTTCGGGAACATTTGTTCCAGATGATTTCACATTCAAGAAATTGTCTGATAAGAAAAGGAGTAAATTTTATGAGACTTGAGGATGTCCATGAATTTAAGAGTAGGTAGGTTTGGGAATCCAAAGAAAATATGGAAATACTGTAGTTTAATGTCTAGACAAGGGATCTGAGAGAGAAATAACTTGTTTGAGGGCACACAGCTACTTCATGGAAGAATCTGGATCAGAGCAAGATCCTTCTGAGGGATAGAGTAGATTTTTTATTTGTTTATTTTAATATTGCTTCTTGTTATCTAATACTGGGGAGTTTTGGCGGTATCTTCTGATTCTTCCCTGTAGTTTAGGAATCAAGTGCTTGAGGTAAGTGGTGGGATCTTTGTGAATAATAAGCATTAGGAAAAGTAAGCAATGATAAGAAATGAAAATTTGCTTTTCTTTTGCTTATGAATTCATTCTACATTTTTTATTAATAAAAATTCTCTCTCTCCCTGTTTTCATATATACCTTATAGAGAAGAAAAATTGTAAGGTTGGTTAGAGATTTCAATGGAACTTATTATTGTCTTTTATTACTTTCAAATGCCAGTCCAAGAGGAAATCTAATAAGTGTATTATTAAAAAAGGAAAACAACTTACATTTGCATATTGAGTTGTGTGTGTGTTTGTAGCATTGCTGCAAATATTTCCTCCAAATTTCCTATGTTGACTCAAAGTTATTCTAGAATTCCAGAGTTAGGGTGCTGATATGCTGATTACTTGTCTCCCGTAAAAAGAAAAGTCTACTTTGAAGGTGGTTTAAGGAGCGATGCTGTGCACAAATTTGCACACATTAGCACTTTGGCAACACGTGCCTTGTCTCTGTGGGAACACAGAACAGGTACCACAACTCGCTGAGCTGACTCCCACAGATTTTTAGTTAACTTTCAAAAGATAAATATCATTGCCTTCTCATCTCTTAAAGAAGGTAATGCATAAGCACATGCCAAATGACTGTGACTAATTCTATAAAATCAACCGTCACAAGAGCAGTTCAGCATATTTGACTCTTTGTAGAGAGGGAGGTACTCTTTTATAGTAACAGTATGAGTAATGTAATCTACTGAGTCAGTAATAAATTTTGGCTGATACAGTTAAACTCTAATCCTGTTAGGTAAGTATTATATATTAATTAGTTAAGTAGCTTTGAGCCCTAGTGTTTGAAAATACAATAGATTGGGGCGCTGAGTGGCTCAGTCGTTAAGCCGTCTTCCTTCGGCTCAGGTCATGATCCCAGGCTCCTGGGATCGAGCCCCGCATCGGGCTCTCTGCTCAGCGGGAAGCCTGCTTCTCCTTCTCCCACTCCCCCTGCTTGTGTTCCCTCTCTCGCTGTGTCTCTCTCTGTCAAATAAACAAATAAAATCTTTAAAAAAAATATAGTAGATGATAAAGTTATATCATGGGACTAATGATAATACCTTGTATTAAAAGTGATAAGGGAATATATTTATTTATTAGGTATCTGAGACATATGAATTCAGAAAAGTATTTGAGGTAGGTGATGCTTAGCTTGATATCAGACTTAGAATTTGGGAAGTGTATTCCAGGTAGAGGGAGCATGGCGATATGAAAGAGAGAAGTATGTTTGGGGAATAATAGCTAATTTTTAATTAATGGAACATAGGATGTGTGTGAAGTAGGGATAGAGGCAAAGCTAAGGCTAAGCTGGAGGTAGGCAGGGTCATGGTCCTAAAGCAATAGTTGATTAGGTATAGGGCCAGGATCAAAGCCAATCAAGGAGAATAGAAATTAGAAATATCATTATGCACAAAAGTTGAAGTAAAACTCATAATTCACCAATAATATTCTCTGCAAATATCATGGAAACTGCAGTGAAAATATTACCTTATATAATATGGTTAAGTTATTGTCATTTTCCAACGAATGAAAATGCACAGATTTATCTCAAGAGACACACTTCTTGAAATGAAATTTTGTGGCTTATTCTCAGTCCTTAACCTATTTGATTATTTTTCAGTATTTTATACTATGAAATATTATCATCATTGAAAATCTTTCCGATTGGCCTACATAAAAATATACTATCTAATCATTCCTCCAGTGCCTTCTTCAAGCCTGTGCTTCCAGCTGAATCTAGTATTACTCCTGCCCCTCTACTAAGTAAACGCGTTAACTCTCCAATAACCTTACTCTGGGCTACCATGACTGACCCTGCCACAGCATAGACTTATCTTCATAGGGACAACCACTTCCGCTCTCACACTTGTCAAAACCTACTCAGGTCAAGCTCCGGGAAAACGCTACTCTTTACTTGAAGTTCTAATTAACCAGGAAGAATTAGTTTTTCCTCTTGCTCCTACAGATGTCTAACTCTTTGATCCAGGCCTAGTACTGTTACCTTCTTTCTTGAGTTATCTATCTGCCACCCAAACCTCCAATATAAGATGTTAAGTTATTGACAGATCAGGCCCCGGCCACTATTGTGTCCCCTAAGACATCTTTTTTGTTCAATTACCAGTTTCTGCATCCCTCCTTCCCACATATCTCGGGTGGTGAATCTCTGCTAGATATGCAATCTGATCCCAGTGCCCAGGACTAGTTCTGAACAAACCAACTTTCAGGTATAATGTACTTAAGGCATATACCCATCCATACTGGCCAGTGATACATTCGGTTTTATGCCAAGACATGAAACTCTCTACCAGTTACTCTGACTCAGCTACTCAGCTGTTCCTTCCTCTATTTCTATACCCTTGACTATTCTGTTAATCTTTATGGTAAGGAATAATATCTTCAAGTTCTTTGGTCTCCACCCGGGTCACTGATTATTTGAGTTCGTAGACAGTAGGTGTTCAATAAATGTCTGTTGGATGAGTAAATGAGTACAGTGTGTGCACAAATCAGTGAATGAATGATAAAGACTTGGTAGACACATGCATTGATTGCCACTCTCCTGCAAGAGACACTCGACGTATAGGCCGCTCCTCAGGTATAAAATATTTTCCACTATGGAGTTTTCTTTCTGATCAGAGGGATGCATTATTTAAGGAATGATCTGCCAGAGTAAATCCTGCCCCCTCTGTGTGATAAACAGGAGGGGAGACTCCTTCTATAAATAAACTATCTGGTATTCAATAATGTCACTAATTATAAGCATGGGAATATAAGCCTTTTAAAGCAGTAAGGGAACCTCAAGATTATTTACAATTTATCCTTTGCACAAAAGAGGCTCCTGAGAATAAAAAAGGTCAGGCTACTTGCCTAAGTTTCATGGAAAATTGCAGTAGAATTGAGACAAAAGTCATGGTTTCCTAACTTATTAACCAGTGTTCCTTTCATTTTAAGTACATTTACTTTATGACATTAGGAATGAAGTAATTGAATATCGCTTAGTTTTTATATTTTCTGAACAGTGGTTAAATTTTTAGTGTGTTATTACTGTGCCATGAAATTACCAAGAATCTTTATAAGGATGTATTGTTTAAAGGGTGATTTTTGTTTTAACACATCACTCTTTTCTTGACACGAACTGGGCTTCATATGACATTTTTGCAACAAACTGATCTGCCCAAGAGCTTTTTTAAAAAAGCAGTAAAGGTAGAGTTAAAATTTCAGAGTAAATACTCTCTCAATTCCCAAGGCAACAACTTACAGAGGCCAGTGGAGGAGGCTCTAAGACAGGCATTTTGTGGCCCTCGTGGAACTTTGCACCTCCTGAAATCTCTGGAGGAAGGGAAGTCATTTGCGTTAGCACTGCTGGGGTGAGATGGTCCCTGAGAGTAAGTTAGGGGACTGCTTTGGATGTTGCTCTTTGCTCTTTCCAGCCCCTACGAGACTTCTTAGCATGCTTGAAGCACTAAGGGAAGGAATCAATTCAACTTTTGTGCTTGTAGAGCAGATTGAGAGATAACACTTGTGTGAAAACATTTTGGTTTCACATTGCTAGAATTGATGGTTGTACTCAATGCTGTTGTACTACTTTGTCGGGGCTGTTACAACAAAGTACCAGGGACGGGGTGGCTTAAACAACAGTTTGTTTCTTCAGACAGGGGTACATGGACTGGCTCAGCTTGCAGCAAGGAGCAGGGGAATGTCGGACTTCAGAGAGCTCAGCCTCATGTCTACCACAGCCATCCACTCCAAGGCTTGCAGACCCATCCCTTCCTACCAGTGCCCTTGCCTTCACAGAGGAAGGGAGTCAGCGCAAGGATGGTCAAGCAGGCTGCGGGGTTATTAAAACACCGTAGGACTGGATTGGATGGGTTTGTGGTGTTGGCCAAAGACTGGACCGAAAAATGGCCCCTCTTCCTCATCTCTGCGTCCCAACAATCCCAGGACCAGAAGAACTACCTTCTCCTGTCCTCAGAAGTCATCTGTTTTCCCACCTCAGGATAAGTGGCAGGTTTTTTTTTGTTTGTTTTTTGTTTTCCCGGAAAGGACTTGTTATACTCTGTTATACTCTCCACCCAGGAAAATCCATTTCCCTTTAGAAAGTTGACACAATCCTACGAGAATCCTTTACTGGGAATCAAAGTCAAGCACAGCTGGTAGAGTTATGTGACCAGAGCACTCCTGGACAAAATCATGAAGGAAGGGGACAACTGTAAAACCATGCCTGTCTGTGGAGAGTTCACCTCAGGCATCACAGAATTTGGGTGAAAAACTGTGTATTCAGAAAAACCCATCTTGTTATTAATTTTTGAGAATAAAATAAAACGATACATACAATGTTCATGCAATGGGATGAAATCATTCTGATTTGCAATCAGAGCTACCCCAAACCTGAACCTATTTAAAAATAGATGAGTCAATCTGCCAGTAACAGGGCAATGGCAGGATTTGTGCTTGGATTGTTCTTTCAGTAGATCTGACCAAATGGCATTAATGTGATTTGAATTCTGCAGTTCCAGCCAGAGCCTAAAAAGTGTTTTGCTCTGTTCCCCTGCTACCTGGAAATCATGGAGTTGAAAAACGCCTCCAGTTCTAATCCATTAAAGTTAACAACTTTCACAGCCATTAGAGATAACAACTTCCTCTGTCACAGTTTCTCATAGGAACCCCCTGTGAAGGATTTATGCAAAAAGCAGATCAAAGGAAAATAAACAAATTCAAATTGTGTGACACACTGACAGGAGAGATGAGGGGAAAGTGCAGGGTCCAGGTTTGTGTGTACATTCTGCTCTGACAGGAGCCTGACCGTGTCGTCTTTTACTTCAGGATGGAAATCCGTGCCTGAAAGTGGGGAGCCAGGCTTTAAGGGGCACACCTTTCTTCCCTTGGTGTCCACAACCAACCACAAGATGGAAAGAGAGCTCGTCATGAGGAAGGCTGCAGTCCTTTGCTGGAAACTCATTCCTTCAGAGAAGGTGATGTCCCTGGATTCCCCCCAAGCCTGCCTCCTGGGGGCAGGGTGCTCCCACAGCTCCTCCTTCAGAGGTTCTTCACGGTGGGGCTGTCTCTTGCTGGAATTTGCTTGTTCCAAGGCTTAACTGTATTATTTTTATTCTTTTCCATTTTTCAGTGGTCAGAGAGCACAGCTTCTGCCTCAGATAATGTGCCCTCCTCTTATCCTACCACATTCAATCCTTTCTTATCCTTGACCCAATTCTGTACCTTTCAACAAGAAACCAAAATCCATAGCATTGTGAAAAAGAGGGCCTTCCTTAGGCGCTCCTTTAAACCTGCAAACATTCAACATGTTTTTCTTTATACTGTTGTAGATTTTTATTTTATTTTTTTAAAAAGATTTTATTTATTTATTTGACAGAGAGAGAGACAGGAGAGAGGGAACACAAGTAGGGGGAGTGGGAGAGGGAGAAGCAGGCTTCCGCTGAGCATGGAGCCCGATGCGGGGCTCGATCCCAGGACCCTGGAATCATGACCTGAGCCGAAGGCAGACGCTTAACCGACTGAGCCACCCAGAAGCCCCTAGATTTTTTTTTTAACAATTCAATAGGAAAATGACATTTTTAGAGTAAAGGAGGCTATGTTTTCATTCTACCTCAAAAACAGTATCAAATATTGGACTATAGAAACAGAACAGTTCATAGACACCGAAGTCAGACTTGACTGAGTTCAAATCCTAGAGAATCTAGGACTTAATAGCTCTGTGACTTTGGGCAAATCGCCCACACGTCTGTGCCCCGGTGTCCCTGTCTCTAGGGTGAGGATGGGGGTATTACCTGCCTCACAGGTAGCAAGTGGGATGCTCTCAGCCTGACACAACATAAAACATTTTCTACTTCTCTTCTGATGCTTAAAGCATTAATTAGTCCACAGATTCCAAGCTAAATTGTATTCATGTTGGTGAGACTAAAGGAAGAATGCTTGTCTCTCTCAGTTGGCTCACAGAGCAGCTAGAGATGTGTTCCTTACAGCAGCTGTCCACACAGTAATGATATTCACAGCCTGTCTGAGGGAGTCTGAGAGTCACGTTGGAATGGCAGAAACCAGAGTAAAGGGAATAATAATGGCGAAAGGAAGACAGTTGAACATGTGAGATTTAGGAGGGTCACTCAGAAAAAAAGGCATATTTCTGAGTATCTAAAGAGGCACGGGAGAAGTGAACCAGGGAACCAGACCTGGCAGTCTTACTGAATACAAAGCAGAGCATAAATAGCAGATGAGAAAAGGTGTTTCTCTGACCATAAATAAATAAGCAAGCTTGCCTATCAAAGCCATGCCTCCCTGAGTTCTAACATGGTGGCTTTGGGTGCTGGCTCAGGGAACACCACCAATTAGGTCCCTGGAGATGTCTCTCTCACCTTTTTCCCTCCGGACAAGCACACGGGCTATGCTGTTTTCACGCTTCTAACATACGAGTAGCTGCATGAGTAATTTTGTGTCTGTAACATTCATTTTAACATTTTAACAGGCCTACTAGAGAGCTGCCATTTCTATATATCATTTATCCAGCTTCTCCTAATCTGAGCATTTTATGTTACCACAGTGCAATTACTGAGACCGGGAAACCAATACTAATGCAATGCTATTAACTAATCTACAGGGCTGAGTTGAATTTTGCCAGTTTTGCCACAGTTAGTACAGCAAACTCCAGGAAAATCTAGCTGATTTTTGTCTAGAATTTTTGGCGATAGGGAGAGGAATCACAAGTCCTCTGACTTTTGTGGTTCCATTTTGTCTTTAGGATCCCAACTTTGCACTATCCAATTTGAAAATGGGGGCTTCTTCTATCCTGCCTGCTTTGTCTTCCCTATTTTGGAAATATAGGCACTTTTCAATGCCTTCCTTTCCTTTTGTCTATATTTGATGTCATTTGGTTTTGTGTTTTCAGATTTGAAGTGGATTTAATATTTCTTTCTTTTAAAAAAAAAATTATTAAGTAGGCTCCATGCCCAGCATGGGGCCCGATGTGGGGCTTGAACTCAGGACCCTGAGATCAAGACCTGAGCTGAGATCAAGAGTCAGATGCTTAATCGACTGAGCCAACCAGGTGCCCCAGATTTAGTATATTTCTGGCAGTGGTTTTAGATCATCCCTTGACCCCACCAGTATTTTCCCTCTTCTCTCTCCCATCATTTTTTTTTTTTTCCCTCCATTTGCCTTTGTTCATGGCAGAGCCTGGTAGTGAGGTAGGGACGGGGTATGAGGAAGAGACAGCATGTGCTAGGATTAGGAATTTTTCTTTATACACAGTTATTTAAAATCTGGGTAGTCTCTCTTAAGTTATGCTGAGGGCCTGGTTTTGTGTCAATAAACTTGTCTTTTCTTATTTTTTTTTTAAGATTTTATTTATTTATTTGACAGAGAGAGACACCGCGAGAGAAGGAACACAAGCAGCGGGAGTGGGAGAGGGAGAAGCAGGCTTCCCGCTGAGAAGGGAGCCCAATATGGGGCTCGATCCCAGGACCCTGGGACCATGACCTGAGCTGAAGGCAGATGCTTCACTACTTAGCCACCCAGGCGCCCCAACTCTTCTTTTCTTATTGCTTTTATTATTTTCCAGTTACCCAGAAATTCTCAGGGTTTTTTGTTTTATTTTGTTTTGTTTTATGGATGATAAAGACACAGGTGGTAACCGGCCAGTATCCTGAGGGGTCCCATGATCTAGTCTCCTATCATCAGGGAATGTTTGCCCCCTTCAGGTGCTACGTGATGTGGACTTAAGGAAAGAATATTCTGTTAAAGATAAGGCTTACAAAGAATCCTGCCACATTCTCAAAAATCTCACGCCACATGGAACCTTATTACATTGTTTCATCATGTAGGTTCAATAATTTCAGGACGATATTAAAAAATGTGGGCAAACATAGTAAGCAGCATGTCATGGTTGAAAGTTAACTGCTAATGAAATATAAGGATTAACTTTGTTTTTGTTAAGTTATAGGGAAAGGAAAAGAATCTTATTCTTTGCCAGAGCTGCAAAGATGTAATCGTTTTAACAAGCGAAATTTTCTTTTGGATTTTTCATTACTTACTAGTTAAACAAACTTTCATCTGAGTATTCCTTAATGTAGCGGATGCTTAGTGTTACAGAAGCAATGTTTGTATTCCCCCAAAATGCATATGTTGAAATCTTAACTTACAATGTGATGGTAGTAAGGAGTGGGTCATTTCGGAGAATATCAGGTCCCAAGGGTAGAGCCCTCATGAATGAGATTAGTGCCCTTATAAAAAAGACCCCAGAGAGCTCTCTTCCCCCTTCCTCCATGAAGGATACAAGAAGGGCGCCTGGGTGGCTCAGTTGTTAAGCGTCTGCCTTCGGCTCACATCATGATCCATGGTCCTGGGAACCAGCCCCGAATGGGGCTCCCTGCTCAGTGGGAGACCTGCTTCTCCCTCTCCCACTCCCTCTGCTTGTGTTCCCTCTCTTGCTGTCTTTCTCTCTGTCAAATAAATAAATAAAATCTTAAAAAAAAGGATACAAGCAGCCAGAGGCCTGCAGACCAGAGGAAGGCCTCACCAGAACCCTGTCCTTAGAATTTCAGCCTCCAGAAGTGTGAGAAATCAATTTCGGTTGCTTATGAGCCACCCAGTACTTTGTTATAGCAGCCTGCACTAAGACACTTAGCTTGTTACACATAGTAAAACAGAGTTAAAAGTCAAAGTTTCAAGGTCTTTGTTCATATATACCACATATCTACAATTTTTTATCAGATTATTTTTAATGTTAGCCGCAGTGACCACCATGATTTATGACCTCACTTTTTCTGCTAATAGTTCAAGTGGTGTGTTAGGGGAACTCATTTGTAAGTGGACTGTATACAACACTTAACTCTGGTTGATTTCGATCACCAGCTCCATTGGTGGGATGGCCCATCTGTATTTTAGCACCATTAATTTTCAAATCATGCCTATTGCACCATAAGGATGATAAAAGCCTAAGGAACTTGAAGTCATACTGCACATGACTTCAGGGTCATAAATATGTCATGTTCACTACACTACAGTCTGTCAAGTATTCTGATGCTAGCAGAGATCTTAAATCCTTCATTGCCAACTATTTCACATGACACAGGATGGAAAGGATCCCAAGATCTTACATTAAGCCCCACTCTTAAACATCTTGATCTTAACCACTTTACAGATGTTTTTTTTGTTCCTAGCGTTACCAACTTTGTCTTTTCAAGTAAAAGCTTCTCCCATTTATGTGCTCCATATAACCTTAACTCTCCCCTTTTAAACCACTGGAAAGAGGTTCTCAATAAATCACTTCTCTTTTAAGTTATGTCAATATTTAAAGAAGCAAATTTCTTTTAGCTCTTTCGACTGAAAATGGAATTATATCAATTGTTGGCCTATGAACCATTCCCTTATGTATTTGGAGAGTTTTGATATAAGAAGGAAATGAAGCTTCAGAATTACAAAAGTTCTCTCTATGATTTAGCTTCTATCCTCCAGATCCTTGATTTTCAGTGTTTTACACAATAACGTTTTTGGTGGTTTGCTTTAGTCTACTCATCACTGTGGTGCCCTTCTTAATCTTGGATTCACATTTTCAGTTTTATTTTTCTGATCTTATGCCCTATTGATTCTTCAGCTTGTTTCTTGTTATTGCTTTGCCAGAATCCATATCCTTGTTTTGAGATGAAGTTTCAACCAAGAGTTCTGTATGGCCTAGCAAACAGTATTGACTCTTTTAATTTTTTTCATTTATTATGACAACTTTATTAATCAAACATGATATGACATCCACTGTGATAAACTGAGGATGGAGTCCTGCCTGCCCTGAAGAAATTCAATCTAGTGGAGTAGATAAAAAAAACTAGAATACACTAAGAGAGGGTTAAGACTGAGGTATGGACAAGGTGATGTGCCACCACAGAGAAGGCACAGAGAAAGGAGAAGACCCTACATTAGCTGGGGGTGGAGTCGGGAGCAATCAGAAAGATTTACAAAGGAGCTGGCTTTTGATCTGAGTCATGAAAAATTAATAAGTGTTTAATAAGCTTCTTTTCCCTGTCTACTAACTCTTTCAACAAAAGCTTTGATTTTAAAACAGCATTTTTTATTCTTTGTCTTTCTCCTGTTACCATCCAATTTCACTTTTTTTCTCATCAGGACTCACCTTCGTGAAAAAATAGTCTGCTCTATTTTCTTAACAGCCAAGCACTCACCCATCACAGCTCTCCAGATTGTGCTCCAGCCACTGAACAAAAACTATCTGTCAATTCTCATAGATGACATCCTAATTGCCAAATTCAATACCAACACTTCTTTCCTATCTTATTTGACCTTTCTGTATCATTTGGCACAAGATGTCATTTCTTTCTTGAAACTCTGTCATCTATTCACTTTCTTACTATTACTTTCTCTAATTTTCTTCATTTCTGGATGGTCATGCAGAAGTTTTCTGTAGGTAATTTCTCTTCCACCTTGTACTACTTAAAGAATCCTGCAGAGCTCTAGGGTTCCCTTGATTAATTAGATACTTTATTTACTAACAGCTCTAGAACTATCTAGAGCTGAGGGCTGGGCCTGCATTTCTCTGAAGCAGATAACTCTGTCTGCAGGGATACCATTATTCTGACATCAGTTGATGCATATGCAGTGTCTTATGGGGTCTACTCAGTGTAAGATTCTAAGGACAAAGGAGGTGTGTACATGACTAGTTAACAAATTATATGTGAATATCAAATGGGGTTGTATTTGTTTTCGTTCTTCTTCTATTAATATTCTTGGCTGTCTTATTTGTTTGGCAGAGAGAATTTTGGCTTATGTATTTACACTTGCTTTTATTCAATCCATTGGCTTTATGGTTCTTTTCTATTTGCAATATTTCCAGCAGCAACTGACTCAACTCCTATACAATTCTCAGTTATGTATTATTCACTCCTTCTATGTCATTAAGAATAATGCTGAATTGGAAAAGGATGATGATCCATCCTAATAGTACCTCATTAGACACTCCTTTCCAACTGTATGGTGAGCTATTTATTCAGTCCCCGTGACCAGCATCCTCTTACCTACCTTTCATCAATAACAACTTTAACCAGGCTATCATTATTTACCAATTTCCCAAATTTCTTTTCTTCATTTTTCTCTTTAAAAAATAGAGCCATATAAAACCCATTATCAATGGCTCATTGATTTTTATGTCCCTCCCTATTTGTTAGCAGGCTTTTATTTTCTCTGCCCTCTTTTTTCCTTTCACTTTCAATATTTAAAAACTCTACTCACTAACTCAGTCTGTGCGTTTCCCTCTGTCAGTCTTCCCCACTTTTTCAGATTCTATTCTTTGGTTCTTAAGAGACTTTTATTTGTTCATGTATCTTTGATTAATGTCTAGTATGGACATTAAACTATTGGAGAGAAAGGAAAAGATGATGTGCATGCTTTTAAAGTGAGTGCTTCACAAATGATGTCTTTTGAGGTGATAATGAGTGAGAATCACAAACATGTTTTATGAAATTATTCCCTCATGTTGTTCATCTTTTGGCAACTCTTATTTTCAGAAATAGAAGCGAACTCCTAAGACACGGGAGGGGTTGGAGGAGCTGAGAATCTTTAGCTGTAGGAGCCACATTTTAAGGACTTTGCTCTGGCTTTGCATCTTGCTGTTGCAGCAAAGATTGTTGTCATTGATCATCACATCCCTAAGTGGTGGAGAAAATGTTCTCCACAAAACCAACACCATCTGCTGAGTTTCATATCTTTTACAATTTTCATATTGTGTTTCATATTGTGTACTTAAATATTTTAATTACTAGTACCTTTTAGTTTTCATGCACTTAGGAATTTTTAAAGCAAAGGACACTACTATACACATTAAATAAAACAATAATTACAGGGAATTACAGGGAAGGATGTTGTAGAAGTTATCAGGATTCTCCAACAAATTACTGCATGCCTCTCACTCTGCATAGAAAAAATTTAATTAATTAAACATTTCCTAAGATACTGCAATATGAAGGGGGAACTCACTCTTATAGCTCTATAAAGATTATACTCAGAAATTTTGATTTTTAATTAAATGACAGTGTTCTTACATTTAATTTGTGTCTCCTAAATCAGAGATACTTTTAAATTTCTCTTTTTCCTTATACTCCCAACCATTACATAGGCCTTACTTATTATAATATTACCTTTTTCTACATTAAAAAGTTGAAATAATTGTGGTCTAATATTATTAACCCTTTTCTTTTCCTTTGAGCATTCTCTTTATGGTTCTCAGTATTTGCTGATTCCATCTGTTATTCTTCCATGGCATGTGAGAACTTCCCATCTTACAGAGAGCCTCATTAAGAAACGTTTTCCTAGGAAGGAAATGTGAGTATATACAGGAAATTTAGAAAATTAAGTCAAATCCAGCCTTAATAATATTACTCCCATATACATCATCCCTACCACCTCCAATTTTGACTTTTCTTTCCTTTTTTTTTTTTTTTTCATTTTGGGAATAGATTTCTTCTGGAACTATCTTTCAACTTTTTTGATTCTTATGACCTTCAAAACCTAATGAGGAGTAACTGATGCTGAAATTTCTATCCCACAGTAACAACTAGAAAACAGAATGAAATATATAAATAATTGTTTTCAAATACTGAATGACAGAACAGGGCTATGACTCTGAGTGGAGGGAAACAAAGTGAATCCTCTGATTAGCCCTGGCTTTCACTGTGAATCTGCTTTCTGGGCTCTAGTACAGGGAGGGGGAAACTCAAGTAGATCACCATAATATTGCTGCCTTGAAGAGGTAGAGATCAGACACTGGGGAGACCAAAGTGGCAGGTAACTGTGGGGCACAGTGGCACAGAGAATGGACTTCTGCATGTAGAGAAGGAGATCAACAAACATTTATTGGGATCATCTGGAGTCTCTGCTGAATACTAAGCTGTGCAAACACTGGTTCTAGAAGAATCTATTCAACTTGCCTCTATTCTAGAAGCAAGCTAGTTCTAGGAGAACAGCATAGAGCAATTACCAGGAAGCTGTAAGATAAACTGTTCCCACCTCTCGAAAGTGCTTAGAGACATTCAAGTGCCAACAAAGCAATAATGAAGAGATGTTGTTAAACACTGGCATTAAGCAGAGAGACCAGAGTGGACACACTTTACTGGAAAGGATTAAACAGCCCTGGATAAAGACTACTGTAGATAAGTTCGGGCAAAGTCTAAATGAATAATCCAATCAACAAATAAACTCAACTGCCTGATAAAACACAACTCTATTCTACTTTCTTAAATAAGAATGCAAAACTCAGACTCTTGATAATGTAATTCTCATAATGTCAACATCTTACAAAAACTGCTAGATATGTGAGGAAACAGTGAAATCTTGGCATAATTGAGAGAAAAATTATAAAGAGATTCAGAACTGACAAAGTAGTGGAATTGGTGAAGACAAAACTTTAAAACAGTATAAAAGATCGGAACATGAAGGTACTGGCATAGAAACTATCCAAACTGAGAGGAAAAGAAAAAGGCTGAAATGTATAAACAGAAACTCTGAGACAGGTGTGGTAATATCAAGGGAGATAGAATGGAATCTCAGAAAGTAAGGTGCCCAGAAATAAAATGGAATAAATAAGGGTTATATTTTTCAAAATTTGATGAATAATTTTAACTTTTAGATCTGAGATATTCAACAAATCACATGCATAATGTCAATGTTACATTATAAGAAGAGCATGTAGGATGGAACCTATATTTATATGGCGATTCTTGGAAAATATCATCTATAAGCACAAGGTCAATGTATAAAAATGACCTGTACTTCTCTATACCAGCAATGAAGAGTTGGAAAATGGATGATTAAAAAATACCACTTATAATAGCTTAAAAATAACATGAAACGATTAGAAGTAAGTTAAAACTACATGTGGAAGACCTGTACAATGAAAACTACACAATTGTGTTGAGATAAATAAAAGAGGACCTAAGTAAACGGAGAGATATACCCTATTCTTGGATTGAAAGTGTCAATGTTGTTAAGATGACAGTTTTCTCCAAAGAGATCAACTACCCAAGGGGATTCCATTCAAAATGCTAGCAGGCTTTCAAAATTCAATTTATTTATTTAGGAAGGGAGTAGAAAATGACAAGCTGATTCTAAAATTTATACAGTATTACAAAATATCTATAATAGTCAAAAGTAGGTTAGAGAAATAAAAGTCATCCACTACAAGAACTAATGGAGGAAAGGTCAGCATTGGTATACTAAAATATTTAATTTACATTTTCAGAAACCTGAAGAAAGAATGGTAATAAAACCTTCTATATGCTTACAGATTATTTTTAAATTTTTTACTATTGGAGAATGTTTTCTACATTAAAAATTCCCTTTGTATATTTTTTGAGTATAAACATCTGTAATGAACGTTCTGTATGCAGATATGCGATATATAAGTGGGAATATAAACTCTTAATATTCCCAATTTGCCCATTTTAAGTATTACAGATGGTTCTAAATATAAAGCTATTTACTTTATGCCTAACAAATATAAAATTAATATTTTTGTTTTAATAAAAAATTAATTGCACCTAGGCAAATTATTCCTTCACTTCTTATAAAAACTAAAGTCTCAGGGCCAAATATTATTTACTAAGAATCATAAGCTAAAGTACCACCACTTTGCTATTGGATATTGGTCTAGAAATGTCTTTTGCTGGCTTACTTTTGAGTCACAGGAGAGACCTGCATTTGCAGTGTTAGATGCTTTGAAGGAGACAGAAACTTAAATATTCACCTAAAATGTTAGTGAGATAATGACCAGGAATTTTTCTAAAATGTTTCTAGGAAATTATGGATACATGGTGAACAATGATACATAGACATCACTTCACAGCCTCAAAACCAGCAGACTAGAAATATAAATCCCCTGACACTACCTGCTCCTTACCCTTGACCAAATAAAATTGCTTTATTTGTATTTGAATTTATAAAACCATTTTGGGTTTCTGTGAATCTCTTCTGTATTCGACTTATATGATTTAATGTTTTCCCCAGTAGCAGTTTTTCCCTTTGATTGGAAACAAAATGAATTAGATGCCCTGCTGTAAAAATCTGTATTTATTTGTGGTGATTAGGAGTAGAGAAAATATCATGGCTTCAAGTCTGTATTTCTCTGAACTGATATCTAATAATTAGGTTGAGTCTGAATTAGCTCATATTCTTTACTGTGATGATCTGCTATATTATTTCATATGCTTACACATATTTTAGAGTATATCAATCTTTAAAGCTCATGTGTATTATTTTATTGCATGTTCATAATTGGCCTTGTTTCTTAGATATTAGCTTTTGAATTTTTAAAATTTGCGAGTTTAATTTTAACTCCCATCGTTCATAATTATACATATTTCCATTGAATTTATTAAATACTTATAATTGAAGAGATGAAACATTTGAAAATTGTCTTCTTTTAAGGTAGTGCTTTCAAAGACCATTCCATTAATATTATAAATGACATTAGCAAAGAAAGCCTGCACATAGGAACAATAATTTGCTTTCCTCTGTGATGGAATAGAATCAGAGCTCTACCAAATTTCATTATACGGATCAAATAGCATCTATTAGACACTATTCTACATTTTGTGGAATTATTTTGCTAATATTGTATCGTTTACAAGCATCATGTTTTGAGAACTAAGAAAAAACAGAATAGCTTTGGGGGGTATTAAATTGTATCTTAAGCTTTCCCTTCCCCTAATAGTGCTCAATAAAATTTTACCAGATTCAATTTGACCTAATAACTCTAAGAGGAGGCAAGCCAGGCAATCGCCAAGTAATGGTAACATAAAAATACGGTGTGTGTGTATATATATACATATGTGTGTGTGTGTTTGTATATATATATGTTATAAAACGTATTTTTAAGTTCATCTAATAAATATCTGTCGAATATCTCTGTATCAGGAATTTATGAAATATAATACATATTTAAAAACTATTATTAATATGTAAATCATATTTTAATTACATGTAATTTTCAAAAAAATAAAAGTACATAAAATATTTTAGTATCCCTTTCTTTTCCTGTTTCTTTTGAAGCCACTCTCCAAAGGAACCAGTTGTAAAAATTTGGTACATATCCTTCCAAATTCTTTCTGTGATTTTACTATCACATAAACAACATTTGTATTCCTTCACATTTATACTAGATTTTATATATATCTGCATATATAAATGAAATCATTAAATAAATTGTTTTATTTTGTTTAGTTTTCCTGAGAGTTGCTTTTTTATCTACTTAAAATATGCCCTTAATACTTAAAATACTTCAAAGTATTTCCATGTCAGTACATAGAGTCTATCAGTATTTTTAATTTCTTCTTCTTTTTTTTTTAACATTACCTTTATAACCCTTAGTGTGAGTATATCACAATGTTCCCAGTTTTTCACTATCAGGTATGATACTGAAATGTATATGCTCATGATTTGGTTACTATAATTCTCCCTCCACTGATTCCTGGGGCCTGACCAATGTGACTGGCAGGACACACAAACTCCTCTGGAGGGAAACTCTCAGAGAACACAACACATTTCCCACAAAGAAGAGTCTGAGTACTGCAAACCCACATGAGATCAAGCAAGCTAGTTCTAAAACCATCATTCACCAGAATGCAGCTAACAGTGAGTACTGCTTTCTTTGGTTCTAATATACCCAGGGAATTTGACCCAGATCATCATCTAAAGTAAGTTAGGTTCTGCATCTTAGTTCCTATTTTCTATGTGGTTTTAATGTTGTACTTACAACAGTACTTCCTCCTTTCTAAGGCAATTCTTTTCTTCTTTCACCTAAACTCTTGCATTGTTGAAGGGGGCCTTATGTCTCCTTTATCATAGTTTCCCAAATACTGAGAATAGTGCCTGTGAGCAGTGATCTTCCAGAAGGGCTGCTGAATGACTATATATTACATATAACATATCTGTTGTTTATTTCTGTGAAAGGGAAGGTAGTACAACTTCAATGTCATGCAAAGCCATAATAATTTGGTTCATCAACATGTGAGCTATCCTATCATCTATTTAGAAAGTTGGTTTCAATTCATTGCTTTACTTTTTCAAAGGAAAATAAAAGGCTACTCATTTTTTGTGAAACACATTGTCTTATAAAGAGAAAGAAGGAGCCATTTAATGTTTTTGATGTTGGTAGATTTAGATATTTAGATACCTTTGATCTAGTAAGATTCTGACATCCTGCATTCAAACTTTAGCTCCGCTCTTTCTAAGCTGCCAACTTAGTTTCTGAGGCTCAATTTTCTCCTTTTTAAAATGAATATAGAGCGCCTGGGTGGCTCAGTTGGTTAAGCGACTGCCTTTGGCTCAGGTCATGATCCTGGAGTCCCGGGGTCTAGTCCCGCATCAGGCTCCCTGCTCAGCAGGGAGTCTGCTTCTCCCTCTGACCCTCCTCCCTCTCATGCTCTCTGTCTCTCATTCTCTCTCTCTCAAATAAATAAATAAAATCTATAAAATGAATATAAATGTACTTTCCTATAATGAGTATTGTGTGGATTAAATGAGATATGGCTCGAGTAGTATGTCAAGTGCCACAGTCTCTGACAATAAAAAATGCAATATTAATACTAGTAATACATTAATAACAGCATATGGATTAATACATAATAACAATGATGAGTAAAAATAAGAATAGGCATAATAACACTTATTGAGTATTTACTATCTGCCAGGAACTATTTTCGGTTCTTCACATACATTAACTCATTCTGTCCTTATTACGATACTTTAAGATGGGCTTTGTTGTGTCCTTATTGTGTAGATGAGACAACTAGGGCTCAGAGGTAAATACATGGACCAAGATTATGCGGTTAAATACAGAAAACAGGCTTCAAATTCAGGAACCAGTTGCTGGTGATACTGCAGATGATAGATAAAGAAAGAAAGATTGCTATTTCTATGTGAGTACTTCCAACCATTGTCTTTCAAGTTTAAAGGCAAGTGAGTTAGAATGATTCCAGCTTTAAGAATTTTGCTAAATGTAATAGTGAATTCATAATTCTCAGAAGGTATACAGTTACTGATCCTTTATTTGCTTCTATTAGTTGCTAAATTTTCATCTTGCTGTCAGATTAAGCTATGTCATAATGAAACACATAAATTTATTTGAGTAAATTAAATGTATTAACGGAATATGTAAGACCATGTCAGTAACCTACATCCCTATAGTAATTCAGTAAAATTTGCTTCTATCAAATTTCCATTTTTTTCCCTGGTCTTGTCCTTTATGTTTGTTATCTGGATATTGATACAAACAAAAACACTGAATTTCTACTTATGGTATCATGCATTTGGTTAATTATTCCTCACACTGTTTAACATAGTGTCAGATTAGCTCTAACTTTTAAAAATTAAGGAGAAAATAAAAAAGGATTGCGTAATTAGTATTTTTCCTTATGTATCTTGATCTGATAAAAAAATTCATATTTCATAGATGGACATGGAAGAACATGATAAGAAATACATTCCTGTATTTCAATATCAAGTTTTAAACTTAAAATAAAGAAAGGGATATAATTACTTAATTGTCTCCTTAAAAATATTAGAAGTTAGGTTAAACTGATGATTATATTAAGGAAATCAGGTAAATCCTGCTTCACCCAGACCTACAGTACTGCTGAGAGTGTTTGTAGCCATAGTCATGAACATAGTGTTAATTGTAACATGGTTATTTTCATTATGGATTGGGAAATTCAACACTATTTGTGTAGAATGTGGGATATTCAGTATATGGTTTTATGGAGGGATTATAATATTCAGTTTTCTATTTATAAGTAAGCAAAGGGAAAGATTATTGTCATCCTTATGGAATGAAATTCTATTTGGGAAGATAAAGTTCATACCTATGGATGGCTTAGAAAACATTTAAAGAAACATATAATGTATGGACATATGATTGTAGAAAAAGTAGATATTCTGAGTATGAGGAGGTTACAAATTAAAGATGTGGTTTGAACTGCACAGAGGGAATAAAGAGTAGAGGTTTGTGGAGTAGTCTCTTCCAAGCCATGCTTTGAAAGGGTTGATGTTATAATCAGAAGTTTAAAGAAAGATCATTTAAATTCCATTCCCCACATTCTCCACAAATCGACTTCTTTTGATGTCCATGTAAGAAAGCTGCCTTTACCTACTCCTTTGCAGGAAAAATAAAATCAAAGCCGATGAAGAAAAAGATCCCCTGAACTTTCTCTCAACATCCCTACAAACTTAAATGCATGCACAATGATTCCCATATCCCCCTTCTAGGAAGGAACTGATGCTTAAGCTGCTGGGTGTGCTGTTACCAGAGAGACTGCAGTTGAAATCCCTTCTGGGTTGGTCTCAGCTGTAGAGAGCCTCCCTGCCAAGTTCCCACCTTTACCAAGACACCAAACCCAGGGACTGATCATAGTAGGACTGTATAGACCTTGGACAATCTGAAGGGCCATTCTAGCTCCAGGGCTCCCTATGGGATGAGCCAAAGTGTCATTAAACCTGCCATATAGTGTTCATTCTTTTTCTTTCCAATAATGATCCCTTCCCCTCTTTTCCAAAGCTAGATTCTATTAGTGCCCCTTAATTAGCACCCTGCATACAACATTTAACATTGTCAGCCATGCCTTTTGAAACAGTCTGGCCCCTTGTCTTTGAAGTCAATACATCCCCCTAATTTTCTTCACAGTCTCATCTCCTTCACCTAACTTTTTTTCCTTTCCTTTCCGTTTTTTCTTTCTTTCTTTCTTTCTGAGAAAGAGAGAGAGAGAGTGCACGATTTGGGAGGGCAAAGGAAGAGAGAGAGACTCTTAACAGGCTTCATGCCCAGTATGGAGCCCAATGTGGGGCTTGATCTCACCACCCTGAGATTATGACCTGAGCCAAAATAGTCGGATGCTTAACCGACTGTACCACCCAGGTGCCCCTTCCTTCACTTAACTCTTAAATGTTGCTCTTAGGATTTGTCCTAGATCCTCATGTACATATGATTTCCCTAGCCATGAATGAATAAATCTCATTAATTTTCATGGTTTCAATTACCATCCATATAAGTCACAAAACTACACTTTCAAGCCAACATTTTTCTCCTGTAATCAACATCTACAAATCTAACTCCTTATTAGCTTTATAACTGGAATGCCCACAGTGGTCTACAACTCTCATTTATGCCCCCAACATTCAGTGATTCAGTGAACCACTAAGTCTTGTTGCATCTAGTTCAAAAAAACTTTTGTATTCTAAAATCTTTCTTTCTTTTCCTTTTTCTTTTTTTTGGTTGGGGGCTGTTGAGGATCCTCATCTTTATTAACTCTAGTTCAGGCTATCACTCTTTACCCTTCTGAATTCTCTTTATTTTCATTCACCTTTATACCTTCCCATTGATTTAGAGCTGGGGCCAGAAAACTTTCTTTGTAAAGGACCAGACAGTAACTATTTTAGGTTTTGTGACTCAAACAGTCACTGCTGCAAGTTCTCAATTCTGCCATGGTAGCATGAAAGCACTCATATGCAAAATGAAAATGAATGGTCATGCATGTATCTCAATAAAACTTTATTTAAAGAAGTAAAACAGGGTAAAGGCCAGATTTCCTTTGCTTATCAATGCCTGAATGGCTATTCTTCCCAAAATTTTTCCCTAACTTCTACTCTTTCTTTAGATCTCAACTTAGATATTACCTGCCTCTGTTCCATTGCATGTGTTTCCAATACTTTATTTCCCCTATTACATTTTATTTCAGTTATGTATTTAATTGCCTGTTACCCCATTAGCTTACAAACTGCAGTAGAGTAGCAACCAAACTTATCTTGATAATCTTTATCCCTAGGATTCATACAGTATTTGGCTCAAGGCAGGCACTAATGAGTATATCTGGATGAATGAAAACATATTCAAAAGTATGGATCTGGGAATAAGCTAGATGTATGGGTAGCAATTTGATGTGAGATATGATCATACTTTCCTAGAAGATGCATAGAATCAGTAAGTTATCTTGAAAACATTCTAAGGTTTGAAACAGCCTCAGGAATTATATATTGCAGTGGTGAACTGGACTCAAATATTATTTTGCTTCCACATGATTCAAAGGTACAATGCACTTCCATCAATACAGCATGCCTAATGAATTTTCAGTGTAGGTTGGAGGAGTTTTGGTGAGTGTAAAGGAAATTGGTCCCAGGACCTGACTGCCTGCCCAATTTGGACTCAATCTAATTGTCCTTTCTCATGCATATTTTCTCGAAGCCAAATGCCTCATTTCAATTACTTTCACAGGCCTTTTTTTTCCCCCCTGCCTCTGAATCTTTTCATCTGCTATTACTTCTGCCTTAAGCAACCATCCCTCTCTTCTTCATTTGGCTTCTTCCTTCTCAGCCTTCAAGTTTCAGAGGGGATTCTTCGGGTTAACTAACTACATATATACCAATCATCCTACCCCTGAGGTCCCTTTTCACTGTATCAGATTCCTTTTTAGAACCAATCACCAGCTATTGGAAATTGGCAGTGTTACTGGAAATGCGTTGTGCCCCAGATTCTCTGCGAGGAGAAGATAATGATGGTACTTACCACATGGGTTTATGTGATAATTGAATAAATTAAAGTCTTGGAATTTTTCTGGAAAATAATATAGGTTGGCTATGTAAAGTAAAGATGGTTAATTTAAATGTTAATTATGGGATTATTAATGGTGATTGTATTACTACTTACTAGTTAACAAATATTAACTATTGTTTATTAATGATCTCCCTCACTAGACTATATAATCAATTAGAAAAGGGCCATATGTGATTTTTTTTAAATTATATACCCAGTGCCTATGACTGTGACTGGCCCCGCAGTTACTGTTGAATGAATGAGACAGTCCTGGTAGCCTTCTGTCCCCTGCCCACGGTGAAAATTCTAAAACTAACCAGTGTCCGGGGCTAGAGGGCTATACCTTGCCCAGGTCACCTCATCAGCAGGTTTGAAGTGGGGAAGTAAACTGGAGAAATTTATCTTGCCCAGGCCTGCCTATGTCAGGTTTTTATTTCACCAACTGCTAAATATTTACAAGGTTTTGAATGCCACCCAAGACTTCCCATTTCTTTACCAGTTTCCATTGGTAAAGCAGTTGTGTATAGAAAGTCTTCATCTCAAATACTGTCTCACTCCGAAGTTTGTTCCTAAGTCCTAGTTTATGAGCACAAGGGGGCATTAGATAAGCCAGTTACTGGCTTCTACCAGAGGTCGGTTATCTCTGGTTCCCTCTGGTGTGCACATGTTTGTGTATCTGTGAAATTTCACAAATAGAAACTTTTGTACTTAAAATTAAAAGTGAGCAAGAAACCAATGGCAGTCAGTCCGGCAAAGTGGGAGTCGCATGGTTCGCACAAAACGAATAAAAGCATTTCTAGTACTAGAGGATGAATATTCTAAACTACATAGCTTACACTTGATTGATAAATATATATGTAAAATATTTGACTGATGCTAAAACAGCTAGTTAATTCCTGAGAAAACTGTTTTGAAACTATTGCATAGATACCAGAGGAAAAGCAGCTTATCTATTTTGGAAAATAAGACTATTACATTTACTTTCAAGCATACTGGTAAACAAACATTCAAGGTTACAACTTACAATGTATTTTTACGGTAACAATATTTCCCATTAAGCACAACACAATAAATCTTTTTAAGGCTTTTTTGGATGTATTTTTCTCTGAGCTGTATTTAGCATTGAACAAGGCATCCTGATGAAAAAATTTCCTAGAAACCGATGTTGAAAAACAAGAACTTATGAAATCCCATTTTATCTACAAAGAGACAGCAATGAAAAGAAAAAAAAAAAAACTTCTTAGAACAAATGAAAAATTGTAACTCCTTTGCTACTAAAAATTCCTTTTATTGTATTAACACACTGTCAGAACACATAAACCTATTTTGTATAGCAATCAATTCTAAAACAATTACAAAGCTTGCAACACAGCTCTGGAAAGGATCTTTGAGTTATCCTGGCTGAAAAAAATTCTTTGAAAATAATAGAACTATAATTTTGAAGGAAGGGGCCTAGGAATTGCTTTTCTTAGGGAAAAATACTTAAAAAAAATAAATATTTGAGTTTTTTAAATCAAACTAGGAAACACTGAAACACATAAAAATAGAAATCATCTTTAATATTTGGTATCCATGGGACATTTTTGTGTGCATTTGGGTATAAAACCATTTGTTCTTTTTATTCTGCATTATTGTTTTTTTCATCTGAAAGGGATGCCACTAACTCTAATGGGATACTATTTTGAGCAAGTTTGAATGTTTTTCTTTCCTTCCCCACCACAGAGCTAGATGAATATTATCCTCATAGAGAAACGCTTTTGCCAATATGGTACCTAAAGAAGTAGAGTAGCAATAACTGAAAGACAGATAGGTAAAACGCCTTGTTTCTCAGTTCTACACATAATTTGTAATGTGTAAAAAAGTTACCATGAATATCTCTAGAAGAGCACAGAAGTGCATGAGGTTAAATTTGCATATCCAAATAAACCAGGGATTAGGAACAGAAGTGTGTTTTGTAGGATTAGAAGCCCTGTTGGGAGGCATCGGTAGATCTAAGCGAAAAACAAAAAAGCAGAAGCAATGAGCTGTCTACTAGAACTGAGAACAGCACTCAGACCAGATGACCCTCCCTAGGGTGATCCAGATACTCAAGCTCTTGTGGAAATTTAGATTAATCCTGGGGAGAAGAGGAGGTGAAGAAACTTGAAATGACAATAACAATCACAAAGAGACTAAGATTGCATTCAGTGGGGGGCTCAGTTCCCATGAACTGGAAAGCTTAACTTTTTTTGGCAACAGTTAACAGAGGGGTCATGAAGTGATTCTAGTGTACTTATGGATAAAGAGGATAAAGAGACCTCACCACATAACCAAGATGCATATTTTAACCTGTTATGTATACATTCATAAATATAACACTGTTTCTCAAATGCCAATATATTTTATTTTAAAATTTACTAATTTATTAATTTATTATCATTATTATTATTTTTTAGTAATCTCTACCCCCAGTGTGGGGCTAGAACTCACGACCCCAAGATGAAGAGTCACATGTTCTACCTACTGAGACAGCCAGGCGCCCCTCAAATATCAATATATTTTAAACATTTTTCCATAGCAGTATCTCTACCAAATAATTTAAATTTAATGCCCATATAATTTTTCATTGTATGAGTTTATTGTAATATATTTAACAAATTCCTTATTTTTGGATATACCTTGTTTTTCACTTCTTTATATAGGTGTACACAAATTATTTTCATCTTTTCCTTTAAATTAAAAATCTAACTCTTTAACTGCTAGATCACATGATAGCTTGAGTTTTTTATGTGGAATATCAAATATTCCTCTAGAAATATTGTACCAATACACATCGCTGCACAGTATCCATAATGGATCTTGTCACTGTATCTGGGGAGTGATGAATAGGAAACTATTTGGAAATTTGATAAGCATTTAATAGTAACTCAGGTTTTTAAAGTCACTTTTATTACAAGTGGATTTAAATGTTTTTCTTTAGGTAATTGGCTATTTATTTTTCATTTACTTATTTTTCAAATGATACTTATTATCTAATTGTTTTTATATACAATATTAATATTGATTCTGCCTATCATATATTAAAATATCTCTTGCTTTATTTTTAATTAACTTTTAAGAATAACTTTAGTTTCTCATAACATTAGGTAACACATTAAAGGGTTCCTGTACACCCTCTACCTAATTTTCCCTAATGTTACCATTTTACATAACCAGGGTACATTTGAAAAAACTAAGAATTTCACTCTGGTACAATATATTAACTAAACTATAGACTTCATTTAGACTTCACCAGTTTTCCCACTAATGTCCTTTTCTGTTCCAGAATCTAATCCTGGATACCTCATTTCATTTGTTAGCCTGACTTTTTAGTCTCCTTCAGCCTGTGATAATTTCTCTGTCTTGTTTTTCATGACTGAAACTTTTGAAGACTACCAGTCAGATATTTTGTAGAATGGTCTTCAATTGTGTTTGCCTGATGTTTTCTCATGATTACACTAAGATTACTATGGGTGTGGGGGAAGAATACCACAATGGTCAAGTGTACTTCTACCATGTTTAGTCTTATATGTCAGCTTTCCCAGTTTTTAAATCAAACTGTTAGGTGTTATTGTGAAGGCATTTTGTAGATATGATTAATAACTAAAATTGACTGACATTAAGGAGATTATTCTAAAAAAATGTGGGTGGATGTCATCCAACCATTTGAATGCTTTAAGAGCAAAGAGAAATTTCCTGGAAAAGAAGGAATTCTGCCTTAAGGGTGCAGAATCAAATCCTGTTTGAGTTTCCACTACCCTACAAGTTTTAGATTGCTGGTCCCAACAATCACCTGAGCCAATCCCTTTAAATAAATCTATATCTCTATATCGCCAAATCGATCTACTGTCTATTGTCCATGTATCTACCTTCCAACCCACCTATCTACTACTGTTATTATTTTCTGGAGAATACTGACTGATACATTCTTCCACATTTATTTATTCATTTAACCTTTTATTTGTATCAATATCGATGAATATATATATATATATCTTGTATTTGGGGCTGTAATACAAAATTATCATTTATTTTATTGCTCAATTTTTTCCAGGTGTGGCCACTGGGAATTCTTTTAATTGGTTTCTGTGTCCTTTTTACACACCCCCAGCTATGCTTTGCTTTCTTTGAACTTTCTTCCTGGCACTTCACGATCTCCCAAATCATCTTGTTCTATTTTCCAAGCCCCAAGAATCAGTCATTTTTCCAAAGGACCTTAGTTAAACTTACTGAGGAACTGTCTTTGGAAACTAAGAGCTGAGTTCTCGGTGTGCTCACTGCTACTGATATGTCACTGTTTGTAGGCCCTGTCAGTGGACAGAGCTAAGAAATACGTGTATGTACACAAAGCTATGCATATGCACACATCTGAAGTGTTTCCAGTGCTAATCCAATACCACAGGACATTTTAGAACTCCTCCCTTGCTTATTTTTAACTTTTTTATTTGACAGTGAGGAAACTGGTTATCATTAACTACAATTTATTTACTTGCTGCTTTAACTGTAGAATACATGTAAAGTAGTTTCAGAATTGGTAACCCATACTCATGGGAAATCAATTTAATAACTAGAGTACAATCTTTATATATGGTTCTTTTTGTCTGTGGCCTTAGCAATATTTAGTAGAAACACTGTTTCCAAACTACTCAGGTCAGTTCCTTTTTACCTTCACTTTCTTCAGTGAAGTCATACTGTATGTTTGTAATACATTTAGATTTATATGTCACCTTCTGTACTCCAGGTTAGGATTCCTTGACATTATGGTTGAAATTTTAAATTTTGCCTACCATGAAGTTCACTCTCTATGGATTCTGACAAATACCAACACTGTACCCAACACTACAGTTTCATACAGAACAGTTCTGTAACCCTAAAAATTCTCCTGTGTAGCCCCTTTTTCATTAACCAATTTCCTCTGCACCAACCCCTCTGATAGCTTAAAACAAAATTGTTAATTTGCAGTTTCTTCTACTCAAGATAGGGACAATGCTCTTTGCAATTCAGCACATCATCAAATTGATTCTAGAAGTCTGGAATTGTTGATAAAAGCTTCAAGGAATTCAATGGGAAATACTCTTAAATTGTACAAGATCAACTGGATATCATATACTTTTAAAAACTGACCATTAATTCATACCATTCTCAGATATTAACTTAAAATGGATTATAGATCTAAATGTTTAATCAGAAATCATAAAATTCTTAGAATAAACTCATTTAAAAAATGGGGTAGGCAATGTTTTCTCAGATAGAACACAAATAATGGAAACTATAACATATATCTTTAGAACTAGCTACAGAATCACATATCTATATCTATATCTATAAATTTGACTTCATGAAAATGAAATCTTTTCTTTCTGAAAGACACTACTATGAAAATAAAAAGGTAATAATTAGATTGGGAGAAAAGTACTTTTAAGACATTTATCAGACAAAGAAACTGCAGAATGTATAAAGATCTCTTTAAATTCAATATTAAGACCACAAACCATGATTTTAAAACATTGATAAAACCCGGGCACCTGGGTGGCTTAGTTGGTTAAGCGTCTGAGTGGTGGTTTGGCTCAGGTCATGATCTCATGGGTCCTGAGATCCAGCACACACCCTCCTGCCCTCAGTGGGTGAGTCTGCTTGGGATTCTCTCTCTCTGCCCCTTCCCCACTTGTGTGCACCCACACTCTCTTTTTCTCTAAAATAAATAAATAAATCTTTAAGAAAAATGTTGATAAAACCTCAGACACTTCACAAAATATGCAAATGTTAAATAAACACATGAAAAAAATGCACAGTATTATTACTTATGAGAGAAACCGCCAAATTAAAATCTCAATGACATAGCACCAATTACAGTTACTAAAACTGACCTGAAAAACTCTTACCATGATTTTTGTTCTCAAGGATGTGGGCCAACAGGAGCTCTCATATACTATTGGCGGAAATGTTTAAGTGTACAACCATGTTAGAAAATACCTTGTAGTTTTTTACAAAGTGAAGCGTACACATACTGTGACTCTTTGGTACTTACTCAAGAGAAATAAAAAAAAAAAGTGTATAAAGATGTTTACATCAAAGTTATACCACCTTCATTTCCATAGTCCAAAACTGGGAACCAAGTGTTCATCCTCAGATGAATCGATGAACTGTGGTGCACTTAAAAGTAAATACAGAAAGGCTGGGGTAGGGGTGTGTGTGTGTGGCAAACTGCTGGTAAATACAGATGTATCTCAAAATAGTTATTCTGATTGAAAGAAGCCAGGAAGGGGGGAAAAAAAGGACTATAGTACATGATTCCATTTGCAGATAATTCCTGGAAATGCAAACTAATCTGTAGTGACAGAAAGCATATCAGTGATTGCCTAGGGATATGTTAGTGGAAGTGATATAAAGGAATACAAAGAAATTTTTGAAGGTGACAAATATTTTCTGTCTTGAATATGGTGATGGTTTTATATAGTATGCACATACATTCTGACAATTTTTAAATACTTTAAAACTGTTTTTAAGAATGTACCAAGTCGGGTAGGAGGAGGGTACTGAGGGGTGTGTGTATATGCGTGTGTGGGGGGAACAACAAAACAAAACAAAATAAAACAAAACACCTCTACGATCCCAGCATTCCTTTCGTGCTGCCACTAAGATGGCGGCGCCCATGTCACCGCTTTTCCCGGGTAGGTCGGTGGTTTGGCAGCCCAGGGCCATCAGAAGTTTTGCCTTTGGGGCTGCGTGATGCCACTCGGGAGCTCACGGTTGCTGGTGGCGCAGAAAACTCGAGAGTGCAAGGAGTTCTTACCTGAGAAGGGAATGAAGATAGAGCTCCCGGAGCTCTTCCACGGTGGCAGCAACTCCTCAGACCATCTACAGCGGCTTCAACACCACGGCCATCTCACTTCAGGTGGGGCATCTGCCGGCGCTGCTCGGCCTGTTTCACTTCCAGCGAGCCTGCCACAGAGTGATCGCACTGGTGGGAGGCGCCACGGTGCTCCTGGGACCTGAGCTGCAGACCAAGGAGCGCGAGATGTGAGCAGGGCACCTGGCGTCATCAGGGGCTGAAAACGCCGGTGGCGGCTAATGACCAGCCGCTCTTCACAGCTGGGCCGACCTGGGGCTGCCTCCTGGTGCTGGGCAACACGGCCCGGGACCAGAAGCGGCAGCTGGTGGACTTCTGGCGGCAGTGGGCAGCCACTTTCCCACGGGCGTGCTGCTGAGCGGGCTCTGCCTCCCGACTGGCTCCAGAGCCCCGAGGGCGTGATTGGACTTACTGCTTACACCTGGGGCTCCGGGCCCTTCACTTCTCCCACGTGAGCTGGATGTCAGGTCCCGCAGGGTGGACTGATTAACTGGGTGACGTCGTATCCGGATGCGAGTTCATCTGCAGGTTGACTGGAGAGACATCCTTGGAATCGGTGTTCCACGAATCACAACTGGAGCGAACCTGGTGAAGTGTGCGGGCAGCGCTGTTTGTCCAAGTAGACCTCAGACGTTTCCATTTGAAATCTGTCAGTTCTTTGCCGGGCCGTGAGATGATTCGGTAGAAGGGTACCCGAAAGCTCTTCACTTTTCTGCCCCTTCCAGAGATTGACCATATAATGCAGCTGCAAGTCAAAGAGAGAGAAAAACGGGGTTTTCAGAAACGACTTGCTGCGAAAGTAACAGAACTTGTTCACAGACGAGGACTGAATCCTGCTAAAAGGTGTACAGAAGCCCATTGCCTTAGTAACACAGATGCACTGGAGGTCATGTGTGATCAGGAGTTAAAATGGCTGTTTAAAGATTTATTTTCTTTATTAGTTCTTGACCCTGGAACAAGCATCCTGGGTACAGGCTGCAAAGCAAATGCCATTCTAGGGTATTGGATGATAACACAGGCGGAATCAGTGTAAATCACAGACAAGTAACAAATCTTGAGAGCATTTTATTTGTTGGACAACATATTCTTAAGAATGACTTTCATTAATTAAAATAGGAAAAAGGAATTGCTACTGGCTTCAGCTGTGATGAAAAATCCTGATTGTTCAAACAAACTTATCCGTCATTCATTCTTAAGATAGACGGAAGTCTGGCTCCAGAACTTAACACCGTTGCTTGCCCACATCAGAGCAACAGGGAATGAGCATACTCTAGGCCTGCAGTGTGAGTAATTTCATTATTTATGTAGATTGGTTAATAAGTAAGGTGTTTGTATTATGAGGGGGTATTTTGTTTTCTGATCTGCAAACATTAAGGACTACCATAGAAAACCATGAGTTCCTGGGTTAATCTCTTTTAAAAATAGTACTTTATGAAAAAAACTAAATGCTGCCTTTTGTATCCTACCTTTCTTGATCTCATTTTTTGGAGATGAGGAAGAACAATGAAAAAGAGGTAGTGTAAGGAATTACGGATATTTTTATATCAGGTACTGTGAAAAAGAGGTAGTGTAAGGAATTATGGATATTTTTATATCAGGTAGTGCATGTAGCTCACTGATCTCACCAGTGTTGTACTGTTCTAAAACCAGCAGCGCCTTTGTGTCCACATTACATTAGAAATATGAAATCTGGGGGTGGCTGGGTGGCTTAATCGGTTAAGTGTCTGCCTTTGGCTCAGGTCATGATCCTGGGGTCCTGAGATTGAGCCTCAGGTTGGGCTCCCTGCTCAGTTAGGAGTCTGCTTGTCCCTCTGCCCCTCTCCCCGCTTATGCTCTCTCTCTCTGAAATAAATAAATAAAATCTTAAAAAAATAGAAATATGAAATCTGGTGTTGGAAACTTGTAAATCTCTAATTTTTATGTTGTTTAGGAGGTGAAGATAGTTCTCCTTAAAAAGAGGAAAAGTATTAGGTAAAGCCAAGTTGATATTAGAAATTACAGTAGACATTGTTTCTTTTCAAAGAAAATAACAAAAAAGTCAATACTTGACTTTTCAGAAAGTTTCTAATTCAGTTTTCCAGCCCCTTGCCTATGTTCTAGTATAATTAAATTTATTACAGTCTTAAAAGTACCAAATGGACATTACTGAAATGCAAAATCCATCTGATGAAATTCAACAGCAACTTGGACATAATGGGTTAAAGAATCCAAGAACTTGAAGGCAAATATAGATAGGTTATTCAAATTAAAGCATGTAAAGAAAACCAAAAAAGAAAACCAAAAAAGACAATAGTTTCATCTGTGGGAAGTATCAAGCTAGTATCAAGCTAGGTAATGTGTATGTCATTGGACTAGTATTAGAAGTAATAGTGTTGCCTGCCTACAGTACTTTATTTACTATCATATCTAATTTCTTGCTTAATATGCAGCTCTAGGGTTTACCCCCAATGATTTTCTGACCCCCACTCCTCCCATAGATATCAATGGCTAGTCATTCCTTTGCATTACTTAATTTTACAGTATTATACTTTTATTTTTGTACCTTTAACAATTCATTGAATGCTTTATTTACATTTGTCTGTCTTTGCCACTATAAAACTGAGACAGGGACGATGTCTTATTTATATTTATTTTATCTAGTATCTAATACAGTGATGACACATGGTTATTCTTTTTTTTTTTTTTTTTTAAATTTTTTTTTTTTTTTATTTGAGACAGAGAGAATGAGAGACAGAGAGCATGAGAGGGAGGAGGGTCAGAGGGAGAAGCAGACTCCCTGCCGAGCAGGGAGCCCGATGTGGGACTCGATCCCTGGACTCCAGGATCATGACCCGAGCCGAAGGCAGTCGCTTAACCAACTGAGCCACCCAGGCGCCCGACACATGGTTATTCTTTAATGATTATTCATCACATGAGAGAAAGAATACTAAAAAAAGAAATTTGAAAAGATAAAACACAAGGAGAAAAATACCTAAAACTCATTACTGTGAAACCTACATGGATATGAGAAACTACTCTGTGAAAGAGACACAGGGCAAATTATTACGCTTGATAAATAATGGATAAATAAAGAATTATAAATAATTCCAATTCCCTTAATATTGATTTAGGGTAGCATAGAAAACAGACCACATTTTGAGCTGATAGAGAGCATGGCTTGTGAATCAAAACAAATGAGTTGCTTCGTGTTTGTGTAACACACGTCTTTCATTGACGTTCATCTCCTTTTTCCTGTCTGGTAAGTTAAATTGCTTAGCATAGGTCTTTTATTTATTCTGTTAACTTTAATCCATTTTGGGGTTAAAGTGTTTGTTCTCATTTTAAAATAATTTAAAAGCAGTTGTCTCTAGCATGCAGCGAGCTAGCTGTCTCACACTGTTCCTTGCTGGCCTATGGAGGACGTGGGAGTTCTTTCCAGAGGGGTCCTCGCCGGGACATGGAAGTCTCATGATATGTGAAATGATCTTCTGAGAGTTTCCTTTTTTGGTGAGGGACGTGGTTTAAATGGCTTTTCTCAACTCAGGGAATTTCCATATCACATGCTTATAAAAAGTTTCATTACAAATATGAGACCAGAATTTTTTTGTAAGCTCCCATCTCTATATTTTGAGCATTGCTTTCTGAGTCAGGTAAATCCCTACCTTACACTTTGATTATAATGAGTATCATGCATGCCTTATACAATTAAGAACAGAGGGACATAAAAAGGCCCATTGGTAGGGATGCAAAGTATCAGGTAGAGTGCCATTTTATGTCTTTCCATTTCTAGTACTGTATGATGCTCAGGAATCAGCAGGATCTCAATGAAACAACAGGCAGTGTCATCAAATAATAATGCTGATTGGAACAATCAAATCTTTAGAGAGTACTACTATCTAGCATAGAGTGGCTGGAATCTTTAATTTTTTTTTTTTAATTTTTGCAAAATGTATGCCTATAACACTTTTTTTTCTCAGTATGATTGTGGCATTCGTGCTTACTCTCCAGAGTTTCCATGGAGACTTGGCACTACGGTTTGTTTTTGCTTTGTTCCCCTACTTACATTTCTCCTTTTAGTAATTTTAGTTCTCCCAGTGAACAAATTTGTTAATGATCTTCAGAAGAATAATTCTTGGATTTAGAGAGGTTGTCTCCTTTCTTGTCATTATCTATGTGTCCAAGTACTTTGAATACATCAGTCACCTTGTTTATTACATGGACATTGCATGAAAGAATATATTTTATTAAATATTAAAGAGTTCTGGGTATTTATTTACACTATGTTGCTTAGAACTGTAAAGTCTAAAAGCTGGGATGATTTAGCTAATCCTCTAATTTTATGTATTAGGGAACTGAGTGGTAGAGAACTGAAATGATGTGTGTTAGGTCAT
Source organism: Leptonychotes weddellii (assembly GCF_054177405.1). Taxonomy (NCBI): domain Eukaryota; kingdom Metazoa; phylum Chordata; class Mammalia; order Carnivora; family Phocidae; genus Leptonychotes; species Leptonychotes weddellii. Next base: position 11,272,918 of record NC_138381.1, on the reverse strand, counting down.
ATACCAGTTTGTAGAAGTCCCACAAGAAGCTAATTCCCTTGTTGGGTCTCTTCTGCCATGTCAGGTATATTTGGTTTGTCCCTGTCGCCTTTTGGATTGGAGAAGACACCATCTCTGTTTCCCCATTCATAGAATTGTTCAAATGAAATAGAAAGCTTCTTGGTGGTGGGTGAACTCAGGCGTCTCTGCTGCTGAGAAATTTGCTTTTGCAAACTGTGAATCACTATGTGGCAGCTGCTTGCAGGGAGAGCACCTGTCTCCGTGTCTTGTCCGTGCTTTGGCACCTTCTCACCACCTCCGGTTGTAGTAAGAGCAACAGTTCTTGATTTTTAGAGGACACCAAGGTTCTATACAGCAACTTTGTTTTCTCTTGGAGAGAAGTCCCCTTTTGGAATCCCTGCTCTTTAACAACATGTAAGACCCCATTTTTAGGTTCTTTTTTGTCAAGTTGTGACTGGACTCTAAAACATTACTTAATCTTTCCTGTGGTAAGCCCATCACTGTGGGGAAGACATATGTGATTCATTTTTATCTCACATTGGAAGTGCATACTCGCCAGCAGGCAACTCTTATAATCTCACAACTGCGAGTTTCCAAACAACCTCACTATGACGTATGCTGTTTTGCTGTTGGACACCGGGCATTATCATCGTAATCACTGGTGTTGTAAAGACAAACACATTAAGTATAATATAGACCAAGTAGAGTACAAAGTTTCTGCCTTCTGGGAACCTGAATTTTAATGAATGCTATTATTTAACTGAAAATGTATTATGCCAGAGGGTATTCCAACTTACTGTGAAATAGGTTGATGAAAATGTTATTTTTCATAACAAATCGAGGAAAATTGAACAAGCAGAGGGACTGAGCAGATTTCATTAGAAGGTGTAGTGTAAAGGATCTGTACTCAGAAAACTATAAAATACTCATGAAAGAAATTGAGGAAGACACAAAGAAATGGAAAAACGTTCCATGCTCATGGATTGGAAGAACAAATATTGTGAAGATGTCAATGCTACCTAGAGCAA
>NC_138381.1:11241430-11271390 GCF_054177405.1 Leptonychotes weddellii | reverse complement strand
GGGCACGTTCTGCATGGAGCACTGGGTGTTATGCACAAACAATGAATCATGGAACACTTTATCTAAAACTAATGATGTAATGTATGGGGATTAACATAAGAATAAAAAAAAAACAAGGGGAAAGATGATCTGGGAATAAAATGTTAACAATCTGAAAAAAAAAAAAAGAAGGTGTAGTGTATCTCATTCAGAGTTTAGTTTATGGGTTCCTTTCATGTATGCTTAAAGCAGAGATTCATACAATGTTACAATTTCTCTAAATGAGATGACAAATGTAAAAATTTCCCTATTCATCATTTCTTACTCTAAACCTATCCACACTCTTCATTATTTTCAATAGCATAGTGGTAGATACTCAATAAAACAACTCATATATACATTTAGAGGATTTTAAAGCCAGCTTGGGATTTGAATATGTTATATTTGAGGATACTTATTTAAGGAATGAATGGGTTCCCCAGTCCTATCCTGCCAATCATCTCTCTTCTAATGAAATCCTCAAGGGAACTGAATAAAAGGGATGAGAGCGAATGAGAATCAGCATGTCATTTTATTGCCAGCCGGGTAGATAACCAAATTCTAGTTAGCAACTTGAGGCACACACTTTATGTTGGAGGCCTTCAGGGGCCATTATTTCCCTTAAAGTTGAAATCTCAATTTTGAGAAAGTACAATCCTATGGTTGCCTGCATAATCTTGGAACCTGAAGGAATTGCCAGCGTATGTAAGTGTTCAAATGGGGAAAAATATAGCCAAAAATGTCTGTCTTAGGATGGTAGGCTTGGGCCAGTTTATCTCTCTATTTCCTGTAGGAGAGGACAGGAAAGAGAACGTGGCTTTTTATGTTAAGTCCTTCTTGGGTCTTCTCATTATATAAAAGTTAAACAGTAGGTGGTCATATCTTGGAAGGAGGCCAGTAAATTCAGATTGTTTCTACATATGAATGTATATGCTCTCAAATACTATTCTATAGTCTGAAATAATAGATTAATGCTTTATTCATCTTGAGAGAATGGAGGCACGGGGACTCACAGAGGCAGGCGAGACCTCTTTCTGGAATGGAGAGCCTCCCCGTTCCTCCTGCAGAAACAAACACTGACTACCAGATTAGACTGGTATTCAAAGGAAATACTTTATTATTCCTCCTGTAGAATCACAGAAATTTGGTCAAGTCTTGGCATTTTGTACAGGGCACTTCTCATTAATGGGAGATAGCTTCTGGAGATTTTTAAATAGCACAAATACTTGAGTGTTTGTATTCTTAATGAATTTTCTGAGGACTAACAGTTTTCTAGTCTCTCTTTTGCAGTTTACTTGCATTTATTTCAATTCTCTGTTACTTCCCTATGTCACTAACAAATTTAAACATCTGGAAGAAGCCAAAATAGACCTCAAGTCAATAATACAAACTCTCATAAAAAATAGAACTCGCTTCTGTTATACTAATAGACGAGGCTCTCAGATCTTTACATATATTGTCTTATCTCAGTTTGCAAAGAAGTCTAAAATCAAGATTATACAAGATCTCAGACTGTAGGCGTTTAGAAAGAACAAATTGAGAAGGGGTGACTTATGTGCTGTTCATTGAGGATAGCAATGAATAGCTTAATAGCCAGAAGATAAACCTATAAAAAGGAAATATAAGACTCTTATAAGGCAAAGGATCCAAGTCAGTTCCTGTAGGAATGAGCCAAGTTATAGGGCAATTGACCCCGCCTTATTAGGGAGAGTTTGATACATTCAATATTGTCTATTTATTTTATAGATTTTTTAATTTATATATAAAATATATAAAGATATGAAATAAAAATAATTATTTCATTTTATCCCTGTCTTATTATACATAAAACATAAGTCACCTGTATGTAGAATCATATATAAACTTTAATAAATAAAAATTATTAATATATTATATATTTACTTCATGATGTGAGTTTTAGTTGTTTTTAGCAAGTGTAGAGAATTCACTTTATCATCCTAAATATATGAGAAGTTGCATGTAAGAATAAAAAGGGGGACTTCAGAAGAATAGTGATTAAAACAAGGGCCTGAAGTCTAATGAGCCTGTGTTCAAACCCTCGCTTTGATATTTGACTCTCATCATTCCAGTTTCTTCCCCTAATACATCATTGTAGGTATTTAATGCTTATTCCCATCATTTGGACTTATTTTGATCATTAAATGATAATTAGTAGAGGCTATTTGTGCTATTGAGTAATCTAGAATAGAGGAATAATAGATAATGGGTATAGCTTATTCAGTTTATCTCTAACATAGAACTTGAGAATTAAGCACTTAGAACCAGTCTCCTAAAAATAAACGTACTTATTTGAGTGAATAAATGTGAATAAATACAGAACATAGAGAAACTGTTTGTTCTCTAGTGTCTGCAACTCTTGAACCCATAGCAGGCATCGTAATATCATGGCCAGCACTGTCCTTCAAGATGGAGGTGGCTGGGGATAGATGCCAGTTGCATGACTCCTCTTGGAAAAATGGCTTAAAAAATACTTATTTCCCAAAGTTAGTCACTTATCTCGGGAGAGTTGGGTTGAACCACAAAGCACCATCCAAGCAGAGAGTATGTGCGCCAAGGCAGCCCCGTATCATGACCAAATCCTTTCCTCTTAGTGCTTTTCCACTAAGTGACAGGCAACAATGGGGCTACCTTCACCCAAGGTTGTGACATGATATGTAATGTCTCTAAGGTTGGGTCACTGAAACCAAAGCATTTTTCTCTGTTCAACTGCTTTGCTTAATGTAATGGTACTAGCAATACCAGGAATTACATTATTGCTATCAGTAGTTTCTCACCAGTGTTGTCAATGTTCATTTTTTGCTTTTGTTTTTTTTTAACTCAGAGTTCTTGCCTTCTATAAACTCTCTGGCACTTGTTCTATTTTTAATATATATATTGAAGTGTGAAAATGGCAGAATCTTCCAAATTTACCAAAGTTCAAATGTAAGTATTAGGCCCTTTCTGTTTGAATATTAATTGCATACTATTGTCCTGGATTTTTTTTTTTAAGATTATTTATTTTAGAGAGAGTGAGTGTGTGCATGTGAGATGGGGAGGGAGAGAGGGTGAGGGAGAGAGAGTTTTAAGCAGACTCCATGCTAAGTGCAGAGCCCGACGGAACTTGATCTCATGATCCTGAGATCGTGACCTGAGGTGAAATCAAGAGTCAGACGCTCAACCGACTGAGCCACCCAGGCACCCCAAGACCCAGTTTTTTTTTTTTTAATGGAATCATTGGTTCAGAGAATTTCAGTCACATGTTAATGTATTGTCTTAAAATACTAGATATGTTTACAGAACAGTTAACAGCCCCACATAACTGTCAGTGTGTGTGTTTAACTTTTCATCAAACACTGTTGTGACAGTTTTTCATCTGGAGTTAAGATGTTTGGTTGTTAAACACCGTTGCCTCAATAGTGGGGCAAGGAGAGCTGATAAATTCAATCATGCTGTGTCCTGGTTGCTGCATATCGAAAAAAAAAACCTAATTGAGTCACCTAAGGATACATTTGTGAAAGCAAGGCTCTAGGATAAACATGTTGCAAATTTCAGAAAAATTCTGGCTTCCCAAGAGTGCCAAAGTGCACCTTATGATTAGTGCAGTTGAAATATTAAGCATAAGTGTACACTAGCACTGCACGTGGGGTTGAAACCTTGTGCTTCTTGAATCTATAGGGACACAACAGTGAAGGAAGGGCATGTTTGAACTTTAAGAACAAGAGATTCTCAGTATTACTCCCATCTCTAAAGACTCACCTTTACACATCTGAAATCCAGAGATACTGCTTGTTAACATTTTGGCAAATACAATTCCATTTCAGTGCTTTTTTTTGTGTATATCATTTATATTTTAAAATTTGATATTTTTAGGAATAGGTAAATACATTATAATTTTTACTATACTATTGTTTTTTAAAAAATTGTTAAATATTTTCAAAATTCTTAAAAACTATAATTCTAATATGTTTGTTAATTTGTTTCCCCTGGTTTGCTATTATAAACATGAACATCTCTGTGCACACATTTGTGTATATAGTATTGCTAGAATTAGAATTAATGGGTCAAAGAATATTGGACTTTTTCTCTGGATAGTTTATATCTATTTATGTTTTGCTGGACAGAAATGCTTTACCACACACTTACCTTCACTGGGTATTATTAACATTTTTCTTAGAGTTTTAGGAAAATCGTGGGATTTGCTTTCTAAATTAAGCAATATATACAAGACATCATTCTTGTGTAAAATAATGTGGGACCACGTAGAAGCTAGCCTCTGGTTCTTGTATGGATTACTATTCTACCACCAGCAAAAAATGGTGGAAAATCACGGTCCTTCTAGACCCATGCCAACACAGAAGACTGACTATAAGTTAGTATCTACCGAAGAACAAAAGGAGAGTCACAAGAAACACTTTCTTCCTTACACATGAAATTAGAAAGACTTTTCATGGAAATAGTTTGTAACATCATTAAGTAGCTATTGATAAGGTTCCAAATGACTTAAAACTTTCTTGCGTCATTCAGACCATAATGGTACGTCATAAAAAAAAGTCAACCTTTGGTCTAAAGTAATCATTACTTGTAGTGAAAAAAGGTTTAAACTTTCTGAATATTATTTTAAGACTTCTGGATGAATCAACATTAGATAAACAGGTAATTTGAAGCACTATGCTTTTGGAAGTTTGCTTTATGGTTTTGTGTTTTTTTGTTTTTTGGTTTTTTTTTTTGATGCAGGAAGCCTGGTATTTCACCTAGTGCTTTAATCTTACTATGTGTAACCACCTGACTCAATTTATGTTTGCTATCATTTCAGACAGGACCAATCCTGTCCAAAAACAACTTTAAAATATGAATTTGTAGGTCTAGTGTGCTGAAGCTGAGTTAAATAAATCTAATAATGCCATTCCAAATGATAAAGATTATGACCTGTTACTTTTAGTAAAGAGTCTGCAGTGATATAGGAGTGTCTTAGATCAATTTAAGATCTGTTAAGGACAAAAGAATAAAATCAAAGAAAGAATCGTAGTAAACCCAAGGGAAACTGTTCATGAATTAACCTCAGAGTTTAGGACAGCCACAAGCAAGAGTCCTGGTGGAAGGATTCAGACCTGTATTTAGATACTGGTGCCATATATCCTCAAGGAATGTTATTGCAGCTGTGAGCAAGTGTAAAAATAATGTCCATAAACACAAGTTGTGGACTGAGGGCAGGCTTTGGGGTATAAGAGGCCTTGAATGGCTCCTGGGAGGCAGTCAAACTTGAGTACTAAGTATGACCTTCTCCATTCATTGTCCTGGCCTAAGAGACAAACCAAGTTCAACTGAGTGGCCTTGCTTTATTTTGGGAACATAAATGAGGAATTAATTAGTTCCATGGGGGGATACCATGCAATTATTCTCCTTGCAGACTTGCTCTCTCTAAACTCTTGTGTTACTCATCTATTTTTATTTGCTTTTCCATATTTGTTGCCTTGAAATATTATATACTTAGGGTGCACAAAATACAGATGTAAAGCTAAATGGTTGACAGCACAACAAAACCAGGGTAACCATCATCAAAGTCAAAAACAGACTTGAAACGGTCCTCACACCCTCAAAACCCTACTAGTGCTTCATTCTAGATAGTTATCATTCCCTTTCCAGAGAATGTACACTCTATCCTGATTTTATAGTTATTTTTTTTCCATTTCCATGATTTTTTTTTAAATAGACTTAATTTTTTAGCGTATTTTTAGGTTCACACGAAAATTGAGCCAAGGCACAGAGATTTCCCATATATCCCCTGATTCCACTCATGCATAGTCACTCCCATTATCAAGAGCCCCCACAGAAGTGATACATTTGTTACAATTGACAAACCTACATTGCCACATCATAAGTCCATTGTTTATATTAGGGTTTGCTCTTTGTGTTTTATACCCTATGGGTTTGGAAAATGTATGATGACATGTATTATTCACCATTATAGTTTTATGTAGAATAGTTTCCTTGTCCTAAAAATCCTCTGTGCCCTACCTATTCATACCTCCCACCCTCCTAAACTCCAGCAACTACTGATCTTTTTACTATATCCACACTTGAACCTTTTGTAGAAAGTCATATAGTTGGAATCATAATATGTAGCCTTTTCAGATTGGCTTATTCACTTAGTGATATGCATTGAAGTTCCTTCCTGTCCTTTCGTGGCTTGATAGTTCATTTTAGTACATAACATTCCATTGTCTGGATGTACTTCAGTTTATTTGTCCATTCACCTATTGGAAGTCATCTTGGTTTCTTCAAGTTACGGAAATTATGAATAAAGCTGCTATAAACATTAGTATGCAGGTTTTTATGTAGATACCAGTTTTCAACTCCTCTCACCAAGGAGCACATTGTTGGATCATATGGTCAGTGTATATTTAGTTTTATAAGCTGCTGCTAAATCATCTTCCAGAGTGTCTGTACCATCTTGCATTACCACCAACAATAAATGAGAATCTCTGTTGCTCTACATCCTTTCTAGCATTTGATGTTGTCTGTTGTTAGTGTTCTGGATTTTGGCCATTCTAATAGATGTGAAGTGATGTTTCATTGTTGTATTAATTTGCAATTCCTTAATGATATGATGTGGATCATTTCTTCATATGCTTATTTGCCATCTGTATATCTTCTTTGGTGAGGCGTCTATTATGGTTTTGGGTCCATTTTCTTAATTGAGTTATTCATTTTCTTATTTTTGAGTTTTAAGAGTTCTTATACATTAAAAATTCTTATATATTAGGAGGTCTTATATATTTAAGAGTTCTGACAGCAGCCCTTTATGAGATATTTTTGTAAGTATTTTCTCCAAGTCTATGGTTCTATTTGTATTTTCTTGACAGTATGGTTATTTTCTTGACAGTATCTTCTACAAAACAGAAATGTTTCATTTTAACAAGGTCAACTAATTTAATTGATAAAGTCAATTAATTTGGTAAAGTCAAGCTTATCAATTATTTCTTTCATGGATTGTGCCTTTGGCGTTTCTCTAAAAAGGCATTGCTATACCAAGAATATTTGGATTTCCTCCTAGGTTATCTTCTTGGAGTTCTGTAGTTTTGCATTTTACTTTTAAGTTTGTAATCCATTTTGGATTAATTTCTGTGAAGGGTGTAAGCTCTGTGTCTAGATTCCTTTTTTTGCGTATTCCACATAGCACATTTGTTTAAAAGACAATTTTGCTCCAGTGTATTGCCTTTGCTCCTTTTTCAAAGATCAAAGGAATGTTATTTATATGGGTCCATTTTTGGGTTTTATAGTCTCTTCCATTGATCTGTTTCTCTGTTCTTTCATCAATATCAAACTGTCTTGATTATTGTAGCTTTACAGTAAGTCCTGATTCAGGTAGTGCCAGTCCTCTAACTTTTTTCTTCTCCTTCAATATTGTGTTCACTATTGTAGGTCTTTTGCTTCTTCATATAAACTTTAGAATCAGTTTGTTAATTCCATAAAATCACATGTTGGGGTTTTGATTGGGATTGCATTGAAGCATTAGCTCAAGTTAGGAAGAAATAACATCTTGACAATATTGAGACTTCTTATCCAAGAATATGGGGTATTTTTCCATTTATTAGGTCTTTGATTTTGTTCATCAGAGTTTTATAGTTTTTCTCATAGGGATCTTGTACATATTTTGTTAGATTTACACCTAAGTATTCTGGTTTGGGGATGCTAATGTAAACGATACTGTGTTTTTAATTTCAGATTCTGTTTGTTCATTGCTGGTAAATAGGAATTAGATTGATTTTTATATTTTAGTCTTGTATCTTGTAATATTGCTATAATTGCTTATAAGTGCCAGGAATTATTTATGTTGATTCTTTTGAATAAAACAAAAATTGTTTTATTTCTTCCTTTCCAGTCAGTCTGTTTTTTATTTCCTTTTGTTATTGTAATGGCTAGGTCTTCTAGTACAGTTTTAAAAAGGAGTGATTTGAGGGGACATCTTAGCTTTGTTCTGGATCTTAGTGAGAAAGCTTCTAGTTTCTGACCATTGAGTATGATGTTAGCTGTAGGTTTTGTAGATGCTCTTTATTAGTTTGAGGAAGTTCCCCTCTATTGCTCATTTATCTAGAGTTTTTGTTATAAATGGGTATTGGATTTTTGTCAGATGCCTTTTCTGCATCTATTGATATGACTATGTGATTTTTCTTTTTTAGCCTGTTGTTGTTATAGATTACATTTTTTTGGTTTTCAACAGTTAACTAGTCTTGCATACCTGGATAAATCCCAATTGGTGTGGTATATAATTCATGCTTTTCATTACTGCATTCAATTTTATATTTTGTTAAGAATTTTTGCATCTGTGTTCATGGGGAATATTGATCTGTAGCTTTCTTTTATTGTAATGTCTTTGTCTGATTTTGTATTAGAGTAGTACTGGCCTAATAGAATAAATTAGGAAGCATTCCCACTGCTTCTGTCTTCTGAAAGAGACTGGAGAGAATTGATATAATTTATTCCTTAAATGTTTGGTAGAATTCATCAGTGAACCCATTTGGACTTGGTGTTTTCTGTTTTGGAAGATCAGTAATTATTGTATCAATTTCTTTAGTAGGTAGAGGGCTACTCATATTGTCTATTTCTTATGTGAGTTTTAGCAGATCTTATCTTTCAAGGAATTGGCCCATTTCATCTAGATTATCAAATTTGTGGCCACAGAATTTTTCATAGTTTTCCCTTTTTATCCTTTTACATCCTTGGGATTTGGATTTATGTCCCTTTCATTTCTGATATTTTGTAGTTTGTGTCTTCTCTCTTTTTTTCTTAGCCTGACATTAGACTTAATATTATCCATGTTTTCAAAGAAACAACTTTGGTTTTACTGACTTCTCTAGTGGTCCTGTTTTCAATTTCATTGATTTCTGCTATAATTCTTATTTTTCTTTCTCTACTTATTTTGAAATTTAGTTTATATCTCTGTCTTTATTTTTCTTTTTGAATTTTCTAAGGTGGAAGCTTAGATTATTGATTTTAGATCTTTCTTTTTTTCTAGTATGTGCATTCAATGATATAAATTTCCCTCTCAGCACTACTTTCAGTATATCCCACAACTTTTGTCAAGTTGTTTTCATTTTCATTTAGTTAAAAATAGCATTTAGGGGCGCCTGGGTGGCTCAGTTGGTTAAGCGACTGCCTTCGGCTCGGGTCATGATCCTGGAGTCCCTGGATCGAGTCCCGCATCGGGCTCCCTGCTCGGCAGGGAGCCTGCTTCTCCCTCTGACCCTCCCCCCTCTCATGTGCTCTCTCTCTCTCATTCTCTCTGTCTCAAATAAATAATAACATAAAAAAAATCTAAAAAAAAATAGCATTTAATTTCTCTTGAAATTTTTTCTTGCCCCATGTGTTATTTTTATAAGTGTGTTGTTTAGTCTCCCAAGTGTTTCTGAATTTTAAGCTATCTTTGTTACTGATTTCTAGTTTAATTCCAACTGGAAACAGACATTTTATGATTTCTATCTTTTTCAACTTGTTAAGATATGTTTTATGGCCCCGTAAGTGGCTGTCTTGGTGAATGTTCCAAAATATGTATACCAATTTCATTCCCACCAGCGCTGTATGAAAGTGTTGATCCATATCCTTACCAATTGTGGGTTTTAGTTTTAATTTATTCTGGTGTGTTCTTAAAGAAATGTTACTGTGGCTTAATTTGTATGGCTGTCTTAGGTTGAGTTTCTTCTTGAAAACAGAGCCTAGGAAAAGAAGCTATATGCAGGATGCCATCCAAGGAAGTAGGAAAGAAGAACCTTAGGGACTGACCGAAAAATGAAAACCCAATATAAATGTGTGTTAGAGAGGTCACCACTGTGGGCAACTAGGGTTTGTTCCTTTCTAGGACCTAATGAAGAATGCATAGAATATCATTCAGAATCCTCTGCTCAAGGATCAACTAGGAGGATAATTATTTATTGACTATAGTCCTCCTTTGTAGAGGATTACTCAAGCTTCCTTGCACTTCCACACTTGCCCAGTAGGCTTTTACTGGTATTCTTAACATTGGAGAAGCCCTGAAGCAGGCAGAAATACATGAGACACTCTTAAGGCAAGATGCTGTCTGAGCAAGACTGAAAGACATGGCTGAAATTAGAGACAAAACAGAGGGGATATAGGGAAGTGCACAGTGGCTTCTAAGGCAAGTTCAATGATTACTAATGGAGCAAAGTACATTTTGTGCCTATTGGCCATTTGGACTTGTCTTTTATAAAGTGATACTTGAAGCTTCTTGAACATTGTTTTATGATATAATCTCTGTGTGTTTTATTTTTCATTTGTAGAAATGTTTTATATAACACAGTTACAATTACTTTATCAATTAAATGTGCTGTAAATATAATTTCATCCTTTCACCTTGCCTTTCTACTTTCTTAACTATGTGTTTGCTGAACAGGAGATCCTATTTTAATGTAGTCTAATTTTTTAAGCTTTGTATTTGTAATTAGTATTTTCATGCCTCACTTAAGGAATCTTTTCCTATAAAAAGTTTATAGAGATGTTTTATATTATTATTAGAAGGCTTTTGCTTGGGGCTCAGTGGGTTAAGCATCTACCTCTTGATTTAGTCTCAGGTCATGATCTCAGGGTCCTGGGAGCAAGCTGCCCCACATAGGGCTCTGTGCTCAGTGCAGTCTGCTTATCCCTCTCCTTCTGCTCCTCCCTCTCCCCCCACCCCCCGTTCATGCTCTCTCCCTGTCTCTCTCTCTCTCTCAAATAAATAAATACATAAGATCTTAAAAAGGGTTTTGCTTGTCTTCCAAGGTGAGCTCTACAATCCATGTGTGTTGATTTTTATATATGACGCATTATATCATATGTTAATGTATATATTACATATGTAATATTGTTCCCAGCCTTCTCCTTTCTCTTTCTACAGGGATCTCTTGTACATGCCACCCCCATATAAATGGTAACCTTGCAATTAGTGATTTTCTTTTCTTTTTTAAAAATATTTTATTTATTTATTTGAGAGAGAGAGAGCACATGAACTGGGAAGAGAGGGAGAAACAGGCTCCCCGCTGAGCAGGGAGCCCAATGTGGGGCTTGATCCTGGGACTCCAGGCTCATGACCTGAGTGTAAGGCAGATACTCAACCAACTGAGCCATCCAGACGCCCCAATTAATGATCTTCTTACAAGATCCAGGTTTCCTTGCCACAATTGTTCGGATCAGTTGTGGAGGCTTGTTCTAAATTACCCATTCTTTCTCTGGCAGTGGATGCTCCAATGTAAAAGATTGGGATGTACCTCTATGTTTAAGAAACAATGAGGAGAGACTCCAGACCCAGAGAAAAGGAGTCGGAGCGGGGAGAGAAAGCACTGAAAACATTCTAGTCCTTAGTTTCTCATATTTTCAAGGTAACCATCCTGCCTTTTTTCAGATTTTATTCCTCAGTTTGTAAATCAGTGAGTCTCTCTTTTTGCCCAAGCTGGAGTTGAATGTCTCTTGCAAGAGCAAAAACCTCTGTCTCTCTATTTCTATAGACTAGATTACTAGAAGTACTAGAAGTAAACGCATTGCTCATAACACATTCATATTTTATATTTCTATTTTATTGCCAGTTGCCTTCCAGAATGGGTTTAAATAATCGAATTTCAATCAATTATGTATGAGTAACTTTTTTCCTTACACAATTTTCTACCACACACATTATTAGCTTTTTCTCTTTTACTTTTTCTAAATCTGTTAGTCCCCCTAATTTCCATGATTGTTGCAACATTAGCCATTGGTTCAGTAAAGGGAGGAAGGAGCAGATGAGTCTTGTAGAAAAAGAGAAGTGCCTAAAATTCAAGAACTACAAGATTAGGGAAGATTTTATTTTTTATTTTATTATTATTATTATTTTTGTCCCAGAATTGATTTAATTTTCTTCTCTAACTTCAACATTGGCTTTTGACAATCTTAGGCCTAAAAATAAATGGAGAAGAATGATGAGAACAGGCTGGAGAGTCACCATTATAAATGTGTTGGTATTCAGTGCCCCTGGCCCCACAAGTGGACAAGCATAAGAGCAATTATATTCTCTTATGTTACCAAGACACAACTACTTTTTGGAAGTAATACTTGCATTTTGAAATTGAATGATTCTTATTATCTCAAATAGATATTTTATTTTTTTCTCACATAGATATTTTAAAATACATAGCTCTTATCTCCCATCTGGTATATCTCCTCTGTTCAAAACTACAATTTGGGGAGGACCTGAAATATGATTTACGTGTCTAATTTTAATAAATGAACAGAATGTAGAGGACTAAGCTGGCCTCATGATAGCCTCTAATATCAAAAACATCTTCAACAATAACAAGCATTAACTGAGTGCCTACATGTTTAAGTGGGACACACATTTTACATTTGATAATTATATTATCTTTCACAATAGCACTAGAAGTATTATTAATTTATTCTTTTTTTTACAAAATACCTTTTTTATTTTTTTTAAGAATTCTAGACAAACTCCATAGAGATAGGTATTAACTTTTTCAACTGTTCCACTGGCAGCTTCCATGAGTTAACCTGACATTATTATAGGGAGTCAGAGGAAATTATACTCTTGTTTGAAGATGGAAGAATGGAGATGTAAGCTCCTGTATGAGGTTTGAGGATGACCACTGTGTTATGACTCTGGAAATGTCGTAGGAAGTATAAAGCCTAAAAGCAAAATATTTTAGGGTAGAGAAAGGGTCTGGGCAAGTGTTTTAGTCAAGCAGAAGAGAGACATCTGATAAATGAGGTAGAAAAGAAAAATTATTTTTCACTGTGATATGTAATAGGTGGTATAATTCTAAATTGAGGACCATAGGTTTTCTAATTAGTTTTGTTTTTGCATAAGTTGGATTTCTCTGTTCCTACATTGATTCATCTTTAAAATCAAGATGGCAACATATTGATTTAACTAATGGGGAAACACAAAAAAATATATACATATAATTTAGTCATTGATAAATACAAGGTAATGTAGAACTAATAAAATAATGTTCAGTAAATTAGAAGATGTTTCCTGATTTTGTATTCTGGAGCTATGGATAATTAAGAATTTCTGACAAGCAGATCATCTGAACAAAGGATTCAGTGGCTGTTAATTGAATTATGTCTATGTGTTTGTTATTTCCTTTTGTTTGCTTGCATCAATTTAAGTTCACAATAATAGATACATTAAAAGCGCTTACCACCCTATGTGGGCTGGTTAAAGGATTAATTAAGTCAGGTTGAATGCAATTCAATTAATGCTTTTTATCTGGCTGCTGTTTGTTTGCTTCTAATATTTTTGCTAGTGTTTGTAATGAAATCAGATGCCAGCCATAGGTTTTAGGTATGGTGGTAGCAGTCAGAATGCCTGGGCCTAGCACGTTCATTTCTGTCGATTCATGATATCTCACTGAAGAATACACTTAGGGGTATGGCAAAAACCAAACCAAACCAAACAAAACAAAAACCAAAAAAAACCACCACCAACAACAAAAAACACTCAAGAAACAAAATGATGCAGCTGCAAGCTCCCAACAAATAGTACAGATCTCACCTGACTTACGATGGGGTTATGTCCTGATAAATCCATCATAAGTTGAAAATAACAGAAGTCGAAAATGCGTTTAATACAGGTAATGCACTGAACACCATAGCTTGGCCTAGCCTACTTTAATCATGCTCAGAACCCTCACATTAGCCTGCAGTTGGGCAAAATCATCTAACACAAAGCCTGTTGTATCATAAAGTGAGGAATATCTAATATAAATCATTGAATACTGTATTGAAAATGAAAAACAGACCAGTGTATGGGCACAGATGGTTGTCAGTGTATTGGTTGTTGACCCTCGTGATCACCGGCCGATTGCGGGCTACAGCTTACTTACGAAAGAAGAGTGCATCACATATCCCTGGCCTGGGAATAGGTCAAAATGAAAAATTCAAAGTACAGTTTCTACTCAATGAGTACCACTTTCACACCATTGTAAAGTCAAAGAATCATTAAATAAGGACCATCTGTATTCCATAGGTAGCTTGCCTTTGTTTTAGAAATATGAGAGAGGGCACAAAAATTTGAGAGTTTGTCTCTAATATCTTTTAGTTTTCAGGATGGTTTGTTACGGAGTGGGAGGAGTTCTGCACAGTGTCTATAGGCTCTGCAAAATTCTGGAATCAGGGGTGTGTGTGTGTGTGTGTGTGTGTGTGTATGGGGGCAATTTCACAGCTCTTTATCATTTATCAAGAATGAAACAATTACTGTATACATTTTCATCTCACTTGCAATATTGAGTCAGTATCAGTAGAGGAAAGAAGATCCAGTAATGACTTGGTCTTTTTATTTCTTTAGAATGAATCTTTGGGTAAGCACAATAAATTGTTTCACAGCATAATTCATTGGGGGCTCTTGAGCTTCAGTTTGTATTATATATTCATAGCTTTTTGTGGTGGCCATAGGCCATGAGTCTTAGGCCTGACATGATGAGTCTACAGGGAGAAGGCTGCAGTTTGTGTTACAGATGCCCTTAAGAGAGTTCCCAGCTGTGTACTCTGCTTTTAAAATGGATGCAAAATTAAACTTACCATAATGACTTCTGTTGAAGTCAGTGAGAATTAGTCTTCAGCTATACAGGTGCTACAAGATAAAATGACTTATTTAAGCACTCATAAGAGATTTCTGCAATTGAGAATTGAGAAAATGAACACACAAGTTTAGTCTACTGCATCTTTTTTAATCCTTGCAATGAACGTATAAACCTCTGAAAAAGAAAAGGAAACCCCTATATGAAGCCAGGTTAAATGAGGGGAATGAATGCTATTCCAAAATTCTTAAATTCTAAAAGGAAGTCTTCCAAAGAGGTCAGATGAGAAAGATCAATTTAGAGAAGTCTAACTTAGGGAGAATCTTTACAAAAGGTCTGTTGTTAGGTTTAGAGAAAGAGAACTCCATTGTTCTACCCAAGGATAAGATTGATAGATGTTTCTGCATGGAATGTATCTATGGATATGGCTTTAAAGGGCTCTATTGGAAGGTATTCATCTGTATCAGGGTGGAAAATGGCATTACTCTTGTCAAAATCTTGGTCGTGATATAGTAGGCATTCTTCCAACATTAGTCAGAGTGGTGATAGGAACAATCCTAAGGAGTATTCTTCTGAAGAATTTTAGTGGCATAAGGAATAGGGAAGCAAAAGCACTATCTGGAGTTAACTTGATCTTCACTTCCGAATCCTAGAAAGTACACCAAGAATTGTGGAAACATCAGTTTATGAAATGTGGAAGGGTGCACCATTGAAGAACCATGCTCGGTGCAAGTGATTTTACAGTTCCAAAACTAAGGTGTCACATTGCTCTTAAGTCATTTGGGATTATGAAGCCATTTTGGCACCCTATGTTCTAGCCATATAAGTAATAGTTTTTCTATTATTCATAGGCTCACACAGCTTTTCTCCTGGGCTGCAGATACAATGAGCTACAAAAATGTAGCAGGAACAGGTGGATATCTGGAGCTAGGATTCAGAGCAATCTTCCTAAATATAGGAATTCTCCAAGATTCGCCAAGATTCTGTGAAACATGGAAGAAACCTAATAAACTAGAGCAGTATAAAATCCAAATAAAAAATAGAGTTCCTGAACTCAGAGAAGTTTCTGGTCAGGAATTCTTAACTTGAGCATAAACTATGTAGCTGTGTCTATTTCCTGGGCAGATATATCTGGAACCTAGAAGAAGAACTGATGGTGTTTGGAGCTCAGCCAAGCTTGTTTTTATGAGAAGCCAGTCAGAGTGAACTTGCCCCAGTTTGGATTTACTTGCCCTTCCAGATGTTCTTAACTCTAGATGCCACTTTCTTCTTGGTTGCTTGCCCTGCTTCCTGGATGAGAGGCCCAGAAATGCCTTGGGCCATTGCAGGGTCATGAAGTTTCACCCCACCATTATTACCTCATCTCCTATCATGATCTGTGACTCAGCCTTCCTGATGGTAATGTCAAGATGTTGGAAACCACAGCAGTTCCTGATTCCAAATCCCAGTGTAATAGGACATATAGAACCTCTGGATATCTCAGGTAAGGCCCACAGAGTTGGAGAAATATACAGTCTCCACTGGGGTTCTCTCTCTTGGGAAAATGTGGAATGTTGTAAGAGAAGTGATATAAAGGAACTGGAAGAGAAGGTTTTTCACTTTTCCTTTATACTTATGCATTGTCCTAAGATACAGCAGTTTTACATGGTCTCCTAAAGAAACTTTTATTTTTGAAAACCAAAAAGTTATATTTTCCTGAGATATTGTGGCCAGTTTGACTATGTACAACATTATATTTATGCATCCTTTCTTTTTATCCCCTACTTTTCTTTCTCCCTCATTCTTATTTCTTTCAATTGAACCCTACTCTCAATAAAACATTATCATGTAAGTTTGGCCTCAAGTTCTTTTTTCTAGGAGATTAGGTCTAAAATAGAACTTAACCAAAGAAAGACAATCAGATGGACAAGATTAACCTAGTCATTAGAGCTTAGTTTAAAGGAAAAAATATGATTATAGGATGGCATCATTTACTTCCCAATTTAGACTCTACTGTACCTATGTTTGCCATGTAAAATAGTAGAACAAGGGTCTGGCTTGAATATGAACCAAAAAAACCCTTATTCCCTTAAAAAGCTGTGGGACTGGAGCACAAACAACACTATTTTTGATGCGCTGTGAACACTGTACCTTGTAACTATAGACTTACACTAAAATAATTAGATTTCTAGTTTAGAACCTTTTCATGTAGCAAACCCCAGGCCCAGTTGGCTTCACTGGGGAATACTACCAAACACTTTTGGAAGAAGCAATATTGCCACACAAATTCTTTTGAAAAAAAAAAAATGAAAAGGGAGGATTTTCTGATCTTGGACAATTTTCAGATTCTGGACAGTGTCCATATAGTTCTTGAGTTGTGAATGGAAGAAAGGAAGTAGGCATAATTTTACCCCTACATCAACCAAGCATTGAATGGGGGCTATACTTGGAGGAGAATTACAGTCTCAAGCAAAGCTCCTTCCTTTGGCTAAAGGATGGATCTCCTTGGAGGGGAAAGAAGAAATACATGGCAAATGCTAATCAGTAGTTAATATTCTTTGTTTACAAGAATTCATGTTGCAGCCTTAGAACACCTCTAGGTCTTGTTGTTGTTGTTGTTGGTGGTGGTGGTGGTGGTGGTGGTGGTTGTGTGTGCATGTGTGTTTATTTGAAACCTTAACTGAGACTTCTGTTTT
The DNA here is from genome assembly GCF_054177405.1 of Leptonychotes weddellii. Lineage (NCBI taxonomy): Eukaryota > Metazoa > Chordata > Mammalia > Carnivora > Phocidae > Leptonychotes > Leptonychotes weddellii. Next base: position 11,254,136 of record NC_138381.1, on the reverse strand, counting down.
CCTGGGCTTCAGTTTTTGCTTCACATCAGCCACTGTGTGCTTCCATTCCAGAGGGTCCTGTTCCCATTTTTCCTTTTCGTTTCTGACCTTTGAAATGGGGCACAGTGATTTGACCCTCACCCACCTACTGCTACGAGATGTTTTCCACTGTTATGAGGCCTTAAATAGGCAATGTTTCTTTTTAATGGTACTCAAACCCAAAACCCAGAGCATCACTTTTTATAAATCTATGCTTAAGGACAGTAAGTAACCATTATTTGTGTTATTTAAACAGATCCTTCTTGCTTGTTTCCATAATAAATTTAATTATATTCTAGATAGAATACTTAATTTTCTAATGGAGGTACTCCCAATTGAGAAAAGGGAGCTTTTGCTGTAAAAAGTATATGCTTTCCTGGAAAAAAACAAAACCCAAAACAATCACACATTCTGTAAAAAACAAGTCAAACCCCTCAAAATCTATGCAACTTTATATTTAGATTCTTGTTGAAAGCCATTATTGGTTTGTCAACGGGTAACTTGAAGAGTAGCCAGACATCTCAGGGTGGCTGAATGCTCCTTCAGGAGCTTTAAAATGCATTAAAAAAATAGTGTCAAAATGAGAGCTTCTGAGCTTTGAGAGAATGTGTATGGACACAGAGCTCTGAGCACAGGAGAAAGTGCCAGGTGCCAGAGGTGACAGCAAGGTTGCTTCTGTGTAGATGAGGCCTCTGTGCAGCTAAAAGTGCTCCTGTTTGTATAGTCTTTCTTTTTCCTGCAGAAGATTAATATTCTGTACAGACTATTCTAGCTTCCAATTGCATATGGACCAACCCAACCCTCAACTGAAACTGAGAAAATTATCTTATTTAGCAATCACATAGGAACTAATTCATGTAAGAGAAATAGGTGTTTTATCAAAATAGACTATAGCTCCAAATATAACCTATTCAATTTACATTGCTTATGGGCTTAGTATTAAGTATGGGCCTGAGTGACATTGGCCATGAGCTTATGAACTTTGTGAGGCAGATTCTGCCTATGCCATATTCACTTACAGGCACAACAGAGAACACCATGTTTTGAACTTAATTAGATGCTTAAATTTTCATGAACATTTTTTTTTATAGTTCAGACAGAAACTAGTATCTCACATATGCATGCTCACTGATGTTTTCATTTACATTAACCCATGAATTATAGTAGGTTTATTACTGAATTTTTACATATATGAATATCAAATCTCAGGGACTTCAGTGACCAAAAATAGCATTAAACATTAAAGTGGGGAGTAAAAACTCCCACATTATATCCTTCCACTCCATGTTGTCTTTCATGAAGTAAATTGCAGGTTATTTGAGGCTTATATGCAGTTAAATAAAAAGGGATAAGATACTATCAGGGAAATGAATTACAGATGATACACTCGGCTTGAAATATTAAAAGTAGATAAAGTGACTGACATACATAAAAACTGATGTGAAACTGAAAAGAATAAATGTGGGAAAATCACTAGATTTAACATCTTCTTTATATAACCTGAATTGTTCTTTAAATACCTGCTGGCCCAAATGATTCTTTATCAGTTATCTTCTTAATCTTGCTTATTTTAAATTTTTGAGAAAGACTGGAAATTTATGAATTTATAAAAGCGTTTATGTACAATGAAGCCGTCATCCTCGAATACTCATACATACATAGACACCAACACCATATAAAACAGTGGGACACTAACATGTAACACATAATAAGAGTCTGAAATTGCTTAAAATGCAGGATGGTATTATTGAGACTTTAAATGATTTAGGCATGGCTGCATAGGTAGCCTGCCTGCAGGTCTTAGGATTTGGGAGCCAATTGTCAATTACTATAAGTGTCTAAACTCATAGTATTCATTATTATGAGTGTTATTACAGGATTTTACTGTATTTATATATAATTTGACCCTTAACACAATTTGTAGTGGTGAATGTAATTTAAATACCCATCTTTTAAATTAAATAATGTAAATTTAGATAAAGAATTAGAGATGAATAGCTATCTTTCCAATACGTAGGAAATATTTTTAGTTCTTGTTTATTCTTGTAGGCATTGTACAAACATATTTATAAAAGATTTGCTTACACTCTTAAAAAGTATCAAAGAGGAGGGCCAACATTATCCTGATCCTAATGCCAGAAAAGATACCAAAACACAGCATTATCTTGATCCCCAAACCAAAACTACTAGGAATGAAAACTACTGGCTAATATCTCTGATGGATATAGATGCAAAATATTTCAGTGAAATACTAGCAAATTAAACTCAGCAGCACATTAAAAGAATCATTCACATGATCAAATGGTATTTATCCCTAGGATGTAAGGATGGTTCAATATATGCAAATCAATCAATGTGATACATCACATTAATAGAATTAAAATAATCATATGATCAGCTTAACAGACACCAAAAAAGCATGTGACAAAATTCAAGATTTATTCATGATGATGATAAAAATCTTAACAAATTAGGTATAGAAGGAACATATCTCAACATAATAAAGGCCATATATGACAAGCCACAGCTAACATCATACTCAGTGGTGAAAGGTTGATAGCTTTTCCTCTAAGATTAGGAATAAGGGAAAGTGACACACTCACCATTCTTATTCAGCATAGTACTAGAAGTCCTAGCCAGACCAATCAGCAAGAAAAACAAATAAAAGGTATTAGACTTGGAAAGAAAGAAGTAAAATTGTCTCTTTTGGAAGATGACATGAATTTATATTTAGAAAATTCTGAAGACTCAACCAAAAAACTGTTAGATCTAATCAGCAAATTGAAGTTGTAGGATACAAAATTAACATACAATAATCTGTACACTAACAATGAATTTCCTGAAAAATAAATAAATAGATCCCATTTATAAGAGCATCAAAAATGGTAAAATACCTAAGAATAAATTTAAGAAGGTGAAAGATCTCTACTCTGAAAACTAGAAGACAATGATAAAAGAAATTGAAGAAGACACAAATAAATGGAAAAATACCCTGTGTTCATAGATTGAAACAATTAAAATTGTTAAAAAGTTAATACTACCTAAAGCCATCTATAGATTTAATGCATTCCCTCTCAAGATACCAAGGACAGTTTTACAGAAGTAGAAAAATAATACTCCTATAATTTATATGGTACCCGAAAGACCCCAAATAGCCAAAGAAGTCCTGAGAAAGAATAACAAGGCAAGAGGCATCATGCTTCCTGATTTCAAGGACTATATTATAAAACTATAGTCATCAAAATAGTATGGTTACTGGCATAAAAACAGGTGAGTAGGCCAGTGGAGCAGATTTAAGAGTCCAGAAATAATTCCAAGCATATATTTGACAAGGAGCCAAGAATACTTAACGGAGGAAAGATTGTCTTTTCAGTAAATGGTGCTGGGATAACTGGATATTCACATGTAAAAGAATGAAACTGGGCCTATATCATATACCACTCACAAAAATTAACTCAAAATGGATTAAAGATTAAATGTAAGCCTGAAACTATGAAAGTCCTAGAAGAAAACAGGAATAAAGCTATTTGACATGTTTTTTGGCAATTTTTTTTTTGAATATGACACCTAAAGCACAAGCAACAAACTCAAAAATAAACAAGTGGGACTACATCAAATTTAAAAGCTTCTGCACCGCAAAAGAAACTGTCAACAAAGTGAAAAGACAGCCTGTGGAATGACAAAAGATATTTGCAAACCATATCTGATAAGAGGTTAATATTCAAAATATATAAAGAACTCATGCATTATTATGTTGTACACCTGAAACTAATGTAACATTACATACCAACTTTACAAAAACAAAAAAACCTCATACAACTCAATAGCAACAAATATAAATAAATAAATGAATCCAATTAAAAATGGGAAATGGACACAAATAGACGTTTTTGAAAGAAGATATATGAAAGGCCAACAAGTACATGAAAAGATGTTCAACGTCACTAGTTATTAGTAATATGCTTCAGTGTGATACCATTTCATGCCTGTTACAGGCCATCAAAAGATAAGAGACAACAAATGTTGATGTGGATGTGGAGAAAATGGAACTCTTGTACACTGTTGGTGGCATTGTAAATTGGTGTAGCTGCCATGGATAACAGTATAGAGTTCCTCAAAAAATTAAAAATAGAATTACTATATGATCCAGCAATTCCACTTCTGGGAATATATCTAAAGGTAATGAAAACACTACCTCGATAACTTTATCCCTATGTTTATAACAACATCATTTACAGTAGCCAAGGCAAGGAAACAACCTAAGTGTCCAGCGATGGATGAATGGATAAAGAAGTTATGATGTATATATACAGTGAGATATTATTCAGCCATTAAAAAAAAAGAAATCCTATCATTTGTAAAAACATGAATGGACCTTGAAGGCATTGTGCTAAGTAAATAAGTCAGAGAAAGATAAATACTGTATGATCTCACCTATATGTGGAATCTTAAAAATAACAAGATAGAAAAAGAGATCAGACTTGTGATTACCAGAGGCAGAGGGGGCAGGGAAGGGAATTGGGGGAAGGTGGTCAAAAGGTACAAACTTCCAGTTATAAAATAAATACTAGGGTTGTAATGTACAACATACTGGCATGCAAACACTACTATATAATATATAAGAAGTGGTTAAAAGAGAAAATCCTATGAGTTCTCATCCCAAGGAGGAAATATTTTTCCTTTTTTCTTTTCCTTTCCTTTTTATTGTCTCTCTATGAGAAGAAAGATGTTAACTAAACCTATTATAATTATTTAACAATATATATAAATCAAACTATGTGTTATATACCTTAAACTTATAGAGTGATATATGTCAATTATTTCTCAATAAAACTGGAAAAAAGATTTAATTACATATTCAGGTGGAAATCATTCATATATAATTTACAGAAGAACATTCGTAGCTGACAGCATAGTTGTAACTGATATATTGTGTTGAATATTAAAGACTTTGGGTAAGAGAGTAAATTGTCAAACATGAAACATTTTGTGTGACAAAATAAAATGTTTTTTTAAATCAAATATAAGAACTATAAACACAACATCAATGATAGATATTTTCCTTTATTATGGAAATAAATTTAAAACTTCTATGCTTTCTGAAATATGGTATTATGAAATCATATATTTATAGAAGCTATCCCTACTCCCAATATATATGAAGTAGATTTTTGTAGAATGAGTGAAGACAATAGTTTCACTTTTATTGTTAATTAAATACAATTTTCAGAAAAAATATTCTGTATTTGATTTGTTTCATTTATTCTATGTTATTACTCTTTCATTTAAGACCACTTATGTTGATGTATCCAAGTAGCATTAATATCACTTCATGTTTACGTTGTTTGTTACTGGTTATATTAGCTAATATTTGTGCTTGGAAGGATAAGTAATGAAAACAACTCTCAGTGCAAACTAAAAGTGAAATGGATTAGGCTCCCAAAAATACTGAAACCGTAGCTTTCTTGTTTACCCAAATCAATGTAATTAGAAAACAAATTTCAGGAGGGTTAACTTACTATATGAAATAACCAACTTCATAAAAAGTCTATCTTTAATGCCAAAAGTAGAATTTCAAATTCATGAAACTGAAACATTTACATAAGAAATGGAATTCTTAATTTTTTAAAAATTCTAACTTTGGAAATGGAGAGAAAAATGGTGGAGTAATTAAAGGAGGAAAATACAGTTTTGAGAACTTTGAGAAATGTGAATGCATCATCATGATATTTTTAGTGATTATTCTTTTTTTTTTTTTTAAAGATTTATTTATTTATTTGAGAGAGCGAGAATGAGAGAGAGAGAGAGTACATGAGAGGGGGGAGGGTTAGAGGGAGAAGCAGGCTCCTCGCCGAGCAGGGAGCCCGATGTGGGACTCGATCCAGGGACTCCAGGATCATGACCTGAGCCGAAGGCAGTCGCTCAACCAACTGAGCCACCCAGGCGCCCCTTTAGTGATTATTCTTAGGTGAAAACTCTACCTTTCAGGATTATTCTGATTCTTAACAGTATAGGATGAATTAAATATTGAGATGAAAAATATTCATATGCACATTTTGTAAATCTGAAGAGATTCTAAATTTAACTTTACTTACACTTTGTTGTAATGTCAGTATATTGACATCTCAGATATTGCAGTGTCATTTAACTCTGAGAAAATAATATAGAAATTGTTGAGAAATCCAGAGTTATTGGGAAATATGAAGAAGTGTTTAGCTAAATCGTTTTGTTTTTATAGGTGTTTTGTTCAAATAGACAGTTTATTATAATGTATAAAATTTAAAATTTTGTGATGATTTTCATCTTTAATAAACTTAGTAATAAATGATTCTGTTCAAATACAACCAAGACAGAATATTTATAGTTAGAAGCATAGAAACATAATACTAAATCTTGCACACACTAATAGCCATACTCAATAACTCCGAAACAGTCAGGAAAATGACATTAAAAATCCTTGTTTTCTTTATCAGTGTTTTAGTTGTGAACATTTGCTTCTTAATGAAAAAAACATCTACACTCAACTATTAACATGAGCATCCACAAATTTGCACAAATCTATGATAATGGATATTTCATGGCAATTAATTATGTCAGTTTATTGATAAAGGCAAAACTGAATAGATTAGGTATACTGTTCATTTTTTTATTAAAATTTCCTAAGAAATGATGAAAGATTGATTACTTATATCCATCATTCCACCAAAGGAAAATAACCCTGCATTCTTTCATGGTGAAGTATTTGTAAGCTATTGATTACAAGTAGTGGTTGAAGGTCACACTAAAGATATGTGAGCTAAATTTTTTAGTACTTGAAATATTGACACTAGATCTGTAAAGTTGCCGATGCCAGCCTCTGTCCAAATCCAGATACACTACTGGCCATTTGGTATCCCAAAGAAATAGATGAATGAAAGAATATGAAGTTGGATGGGTAAATGGTGGTGTGGGACTTTTTTAGGTGAGTATATGATAACCAACTGGTCCTACCTTGTAGGTTTAAAAACTGCTATGGTATAGAAAGAGATCTGTATTCATGTTTGTGGTGGAGATCAAGCCAAGGCTTCATTCCAGCTACTTCCCATTTTACCTGTCACATGACATCAATAGCTTCTGTGCTGTTGAAACAGTATGATTTCAATGATGTATGAATTTTGAAGGAACACAAACATTCTGTCCGTAATGGCTCCCATCAGATGTTCACTTTAGCTGCCAGACAAATTTCACAGTGCTTATTCTGGAGTAACCACATTTTGGTAGGATTTAGAAATCTCTATTTTTGAGGCATTAAACAAGTCTGGCTATTTGGGCATAACAGTGTTCTTCTGGAAAGTCTTAGACATAATTGAAATGAGAAGGGGTTGGCACCACTTGCTTGATGAAGAATTGGTGTTTAGGGGACAATCATGCTTTTCTTGTGTCTAGGGGGCTATATTGGGGAAATACACATATTTTTGTTGGATTAATCTTGCATTATCCCTTTGAATACCAAATATTGGTGGCAGGAAAGTAAGAAAAATATTGAAGACAGCTTAGTAAACTAACTTGTTTTATATAAAAATATGTTAGTACAGGAGAGGAAGTGGGAAGAAAGTGTTCTTTTCTGGATGAATTTTTAAAAGCATGAAGGGACGATTTGGGGGAAACTTTTGAGGGTGTAAGAATACATACCTCCACACAGAAATTAAGGTGAGAAGAGAGAAAAAAAGAGAAGAGAAGATGAAAAAAAGTTCCATCTACTGGATTATTATGGAATTCCTTTCCCCACTGCCATTCTTTAAAAGACTTTCAGGGGAGAGATAAGGCTCTATCTTTATATAAATTGTCACACTAGTTATTATAACTCTGTACTTGGATTAGCCCTCAAGGTATTCAGCTTTATTCGGGTTACTTTTATTTTGTGTGTTCTCACCTCAGTTTGAACCTATAGTCAGATGTTCATCTGCACCTGAAATTTAGCAGATTAATTCTGAGCCTAGGAGCACATTGTTTCCATTATCATAACTGACGTGCCAAGAGGTTGAGGCTGTTCAGACACGACATGTTGAGTGTTTTTAGAGTGCTACAACAAAAATAGAGGAAAATAGAAGTCCCTGAGATAAAAATTATAAGTTTTCAAACATTCTATGTTTTTACCAGAAAATGCTAGAGAATTAAAATATGTCCTATGTGAGTTTATGGAAATGGAATAATCTTAAGAAACAGGGAAATCACAAATTAGACCTACTTTTTACCTAAGTTTCAAAAGCACTGATTTCTTAATGCATTTGAACCCTTTTTGGATAGATGGGAAAAGTGAATGTAGATAGCTCTTTAAGGAAGTTTTACTAAAAAGGGACACAGTAAAATACTGGAATGGCTGGAAAGGGAAGAGCCAAAAGGGATGTGTTTTTTTTGGAGGGGGGTAGGGGAGCGATTACAAATTTTATATATGCTTATGAGAATGACACAGCAGAGAACATACAAGTCAGGGTGTGGGAAAGAGCAGAGTCTGTCACTAGGTGGTTATTGAGTTAGCAAGTGGGAAGCATCTGGTGCCCCCATAGGGCTTTTATCTTAGATGGGAACTGGGCACTTATCTCTAGTAATAGGAGTGAAAACAAAGCATGTGAGTACAGCTGCAGGTGAACAGTGTAGTAGGAGTTTACGGAAGTCCTCTTCTGATTATTTAATTTTATAGAAAAGTAGCAAGTATGCCATTATATAAATATGAGATTGTGGAGGTGGAATGGGTGTTTGAGGAGTAGAAAGAAGGAAAAATATGAATTATACACCTAAGAGAGTGAGAGAATAAATGGACTAAGAGACATGGCATAATTCTTGGCCATTAAGATTCAACCTCCCAGATTTAAAAGATGCCAGGCAAAATAGATTTGAGTTTTTCTCTAACCATGTTTAGGTACACAGGTGCACTTGTGTAATAACAGCAAGGGTAAAACTACTAAGGTTATAGATTTGTCAAAGAATGGTCTTTTACAGAAGTTCAGTAAAGCCAGTGAAGAGCAAAGGAGACAGGAATATATACAAGGAACTGATTTTTAATGTTTGTCCATAGAATTTATTCTGCATGGGATGAGAAAATAAAAATCAGATGTATAAAGTACAAAGGCAAAGCAAGCTGTCTCTATAAATTTTAGTCCAGGTGAAGTTGAAGAATTATTAAAGCTGGAATATGTGATGAAATAAGCTAAAAAGATAGGAGGAGATAGTCTGATTTAAATTGATATTACAGAGTTTACATTTACTGGTAATGAATGAAAAGTTCTAGTGTAGGGTCTCTCAATCTCAGCACTATCAACATTTTGGGCTAGATAATTGTGTGTGTGTGTGTGTGTGGGCTACCCTGTGCAATGTAGGATATTTAGCAGGATGCTCACTAAACTCTACTCATTAAATGTCAGGAGCTACCCACCTCCTTTCCTGACTCAGTTGTGAGTACCAACAATGTATCCAGACATGGCCAAATATTTCCTGGAGAAGCAAATTGTCTCCAGATTGAGAACCACTGGTCTAGAATATGACCATGGGAGTGAGTGGCAGAGGTGAAGTAAAGGGCAAGATCACCAAGGATGTAGAAGTAAGAGAGAGAGGACAATTATCTACCTGTGTACTGAAATAATCAAGAATTACAAGAAAAGTAGTGTTGAAGAAAGCTTCAATGATAGTAGCTACAATTATACACAAGTGATGGGGCAGTGTTTCAGGAGTTATGATAGGGCAAAGAAGGGAGTGGAATATGAGCCATGTTTGTGGGAGGAGTCTAAACCTTCTTGGGAACTGTATACATGGAATGAAGAAGGAGAACCTGTTGAGCTGGGAAGTCAGTGTTTGAAAGCCTGTGAAAGGTTGATGGGTCAAGTAGAAGAGGTTCAGGGTATGTTATAGACCCTGAAAATAGACTCTCAGAGGCCTGGGAGATGGGAGGAGTCTTATTTGCAGCTCTTGAGACTCCCTCTTGACTCATCTCTGTGAAAGGTATAAACCTGTAAAGTATGGTCTTACCTCAAGAGAACTGGAATCATTCTTAACTCTAGTAAGAAGGTTGATTCCTTCTTGACCCCTCTCCATAGACAGTAGAAAAGATAGAGAGGCTAGATCTTACTTTGAATGCTATTTGTTTTGATTCCTATACCAGAGGTAAGAGGGACTAGGAAGACTTGGTCTTACCCCCAAAGTTTCCCACTTATTAGGAAGAATGATCTTGAGTTGGTCCCTATCAGTGCAGGAGTCCGAGAGGAAGACCAACTCCCATGGGGTAGAAAAGATATAGAAAAGTAGTATTTGATTGGATTGTGAATGATTAAGGGAGTGGAATCTATTACAGATGTTGGATAGAGTCACAAATACTTGATTAAGAAGTAGTACCTAATGGACAGAAAGAAGGAAATTAAATTCTTTCTTCATCTTTACAATTCTCACCCTCCAAATTAGAAAGAATTGCTGTTAATGAGTATATTAGGAAAACAGTTAAAGAAGCATAATAGTTTAAATTGGTCTACCTAGGGTGCCTGGGTGGCTCAGTCGTTAAGCGGCTGCCTTCGGCCCAGGTCATGATCCCAGAGTCCTGGGATCGAGTCCCACATCGGGCTCTCTGCTCAGTGGGAAGCCTGCTTCTCCCTCTCCCACTCCCCCTGCTTGTGTTCCTGCTCTCACTGTCCTGTCAAATAAATAAATAAAATCTTAAAAAAAAATCTTTAAAAAAAATAAATAAACAAATTGATCTACCTAATGAAGAGAGAAAGGGTACTGAGAAGGACAGATGAACATTTTTGGCCTAAGGCAGCTGCTGAATGCATGAGATGTGTGTATGTGTGTGTATATATGTACATATATGTGTTAGGGTGTCTATGTCTGCATATACACCTGCATACATTTATAGAGAGAGTTCAATACATTGATCGTAGATATATCGGTTACATATTCCGAGTGGATACCATACACACATATATATCCATATATTACACATTTGGAAAGAGAAAGAATGGATAATACAAGTTTCAAGAAGATTGAGTTGCTTTATAAAGGGATCAACTTTATACATTTTGGGTAAACTTTATTAAAAATTGAATTATTTAATTACTTTTTAAATATTTTCAGTATTGGATTGTCTTTTCCAGTATTTTTTATTTTTTTAAATGTCTGTGATTCCATAGCAGGTTATCATTGTAACCAAGAGGTTACAATGGTATACATTCTTAGGGGTATTTAGAACTCAATAAAACTTTGGGATTAGAAGAATGTTAGGTCAAGAGACTGCCTTACTCGCCTGGGTGGCTCAGTTGGTTAAGCGACTGCCTTCGGCTCAGGTCATGATCCCGGAGTCCCGGGATCGAGTCCCACATCGGGCTCCCTGCTCGGCGGGGAGTCTGCTTCTCCCTCTAACCCTACCCCCTCTTGTGCTCTCTCTCTCACTCTCTCTCTCTCTAATAAATAAATTAAAAAAAAACTTAAAAAAAAAAAAAAAGAGACTGCCTTACTATGATTTAATGTTTTCTTTTATTTGTTTAATGATTTTTTTTTTTAAAGATTTTATTTATTTATTCATGAGAGACAGAGAGAGAGAGAGAGAGGCAGAGGGAGAAAAAGGCTCCTAAGGAGCAGGGAGCCCGATGCGGGACTCGATCCCAGGACGCTGGAATCATGACCTGAGCTGAAGGCAGACGCTTTAACCATCTGAGCCACCCAGGCGCCCTTCTTTTATTTGTTTAAATCCCACACTTTGGGGACATGAATTCAGCAATGTATCTAAGGAGTCATTCCCAAGTTAATTCACATCACAACCCATATAAACCAAAGTGAGCTCTATAGGCCCTTTTTCATAACCAATGTCTTTATTATCAATTGACTCTTTCTATAAACAACTCATGGAAATTTGGATTAGGAAGCACGTTGTAGAATTTAGGTAAATGCAGACCGAGGTTACATCATGTTTGAAGAGATACTATGATATTTAATGATACTACATAGACTGGTACTGTCCAAGATTTTAATCTGAAACCTGTATATTTTTGCTTAATACATGACAGTGGATGCCTTTGTCTGGGTTTTAGCCTCATGTTCTGAAAATTTGGTTTCTCACAGACCTGTTAACTGTGTCAAAGATCCAGGTATTTATTATATTAATCATGTTTTCACTATCAATAGCTAAACACCCTATCAAAACAAGCAAATAAGAAAATGACTATAATCGCATATCATATTTAAAACTGGGTTATATTCCAGAGTCTATAGATATCCACATCCAAGTAATTATTTTCCTCACATCTCCATCACATTTACTTTTTCTTTCCAATCTATGGTTTATCATTTAAAACTCCTGGGAATATAGATCACCCCCTTGTGCTTGTAGATGGATTTCCAGTGAATTTACTTTTTACTTATGCCAGGGTAAATCCTAGTTTCTTTCTCTCTCTCTCTCTCTCTTTTACTATCTGATTTTTGAATTATTAAACTACTTTCCAATTATGATGGTTATTGGATTGCTGCTTCTGATTTTTTTTTTTTAAGATTTTATTTATTTATTTGACAGAGAGAGACACAGCGAGAGAGGGAACACAAGCAGGGGGAGTGGGAGAGGGAGAAGCAGGCTCCCTGCAGAGCAGGGAGCCCGATGCGGGACTCGATCCCAGGACCCTGGGATCATGACCTGAGCTGAAGGCAGTCGCTTAACCAACTGAGCCACCCAGGC
>NC_138381.1:11209334-11240930 GCF_054177405.1 Leptonychotes weddellii | reverse complement strand
CCCGACTGAGCCACCCAGGCGCCCTGATTTTTTTAATATGTGTTTTTTGAATGACAAGCCAGGGGCCCAAAGAGTCAGATTGATACTGTTTCTTCCATGATCAGCAGGACGTACCTGCATGTGTTGATTCTATGCAGTGAGATGCAGGTACCATCATCTCCCAACTGAGATGGCTCTTCTCCGACCTGATGCCCCTTTCACTCTCCATCTAAAGCCTGAAGCTCTTGGAAATGTTTTGCTGAATGGATGTCCCCAAACTACATGAGACCATTAGATCCTAAGATTTAGAAAGATCTTACTTTTATTAGAAGAGAAACAAAAAAGCTTTTAACAGAAAATCTTTTAAATTGAATTATTTTGCAATTTCTTCAAAGACACAATGATCTCCAGATCGTCTTGCAGTTGGGGCCCACGGAAGTTGCTCCATCTTGAGTCTTCCCGAGGAAACGTTATCACCACTGACTCATGCTGAAAACCTTGTCTCCTATACCACCTGGCATGATGGTGAAAAGCATGACCTCTGGAGCCAATGCATGGTTCTGGGATTAAAATCCCAAGTATCTCTAGCATCACCCTGGGGAGATCCATATTATTCACTCTTTGGGGGTAAGGTAATATATCTGCCTATGGAAGTGAAAAGATTAATTAGAGGAGGTATCTGTGACTTCTTTAAAAGCTTAACTCAAATTTTGTCTATTAATTGTTTTATTCATGGCCTTAATAGAATGGAATTCGGTATGAGATTGGGTAAAACTGAGAAAGGTCTTGGTAACAGAACACTCACAACCTGCAAAGTTCAGTCATCAACGTGACCTGAAGTAAGATCAGCATTGCTGGGGTGGGGAGATTATGGGTAAAAGGGGAACATACACTGAGCAAAGGAAGAGGGATAATTGAAAGGGAATAGAGCAAGGCTGAAGTTAAAACACTTAACAAATTTTGATTCTCGCCAATAAAGATTACAGACTACATGTGCTTATGTGGGTGGAGTGGGTTCCTCTGACTGACGTGCTTGTGGGAGTGTGAGCTCCACTGGGGACCTAGACATATTCAGCCATCAGTTTGGTAAATAGAGTGTTTCACTTTCTACCTACATAGCACATGCCAGAACACAGGAGCCCTCTGCTGTGTACCCTTGGGGAGAATGACACATGAAGATCATTCATTTTTTCTCTGCTTCAAAGAAAATAAGATGAATAGAGAAATAGATTGTAAATGAATAGATATTTAACGTGAGGTCCTGCTGGTTTCACTCTTCATGGATTCTTTCTGTGTGTTACTTTCCTGTCCTCTACTCCCAAGACACAATGTCATACTTCAAGCAGTTAGATTTCCTTCAGCGTGACAAGCTGTCTTCACTCATCTTCCGAGTATCAGTGCAGAGCATGTTACCAGGTGCAGAGCCAGCAGCCTTGCCCCGTTTATAGTGGCTTGTTTGTCCAAGTTCACAGCTTAGCAACATTCACTGTTATTCTGACTTTCTCCACAGTGTTATGGTTGTAATTATTTGGTGTTATTCTGGGAGTTAATTGCCAGGAAACAAAATTAAGGGAGCATGTCTGATCCTTTCCCTCCTCTGAGACTACTGAAAAAAGAATTGAAAAGAGGTGAGCCTTAATATCAATCCAGCATGGACCATTTCTCTTGTCATTGGTCTCATTGAAGGAGCTCACTTCAGGAGAGTCACAAAGAGGTCAGAAGATTTTAAACTGCCAACTTAGATCTGCATTACAACTCCAAAGACTTTTCAACAATTTGGTATGGATATGCTGAAAATCTAGCTCAGAGATTGCAGAATGAGATCCTGGTTTTCAGTGTGCTAATAGAGCAGCTCTTGGAGAAAGATTTCAGTGAGGTATTTTAGGAGTGATTATCTTTAAAAACCATTATATATTAAATTATTAGAAAAAAAGATTTAAATCGTTTGAGATAATTGAATGACATCATTGATAGAATTTAATAAAATGGTGACTTAGGCTGAAGAATGTGAGAAATATATTTTTGGATCGTTAAGCCTAAAAGAGGATCACCTCAAACAGGACATTAAATTCAGAAGGGTTTATGTCATCACTAGAATATCCATCATTGTGGGGTTACTCAGAGTTTGCAGAGAAACAGGAAAAGTGCTACATCAGCCCATTTTGCTCTTATGAGAGAGAATTGTTTCCTTCTTGTAGCAATCCCTTAGTGATGCTTGGATCTGTTTTGCCTTGACCCTTACCTCACTGTCAACCACAGAGGGTGCCTCTCAGCTGCTCAGTAGTGGTAGGATGCTCTTGCTCATGCTTAACTTCTTCCTCCCTCAGCTTCATATCTGTGATGGCCTGAGCTTCTCTTAATAACCGAATGTTCAATTCACATTCAAACAATTAGAGAGGAAACTATTTGTCTTAATTGCTGAGCCTCCAACAGATGTTTTGTTAATAGTGGTGACGCCCTCATCTAAACTATTGCTTTAAGATGGGAAAACACTGCCTGGTGCTAACATTTGAATTGTTATAACTTTGAAAATGTTCACATTCTACTTTGAAGGGCAAATGCACTTAAAATTAAGGCATCATCATATAATTTAGTAATATCCCATGAACACACAGTTGATTTGTACATGCTTTCTACATTCATAGAATTTGTGCTTATGTCAAATCATACTATGGGAACAATTCTGTTATGATGTAAAAGTATTGATTTTGGGGTGGAACAGAATTTTTTAAACTTCTTAGGCTAGTGAAGACTTTTTGTCAGGTGATAATGTAAATTTTAGAGAATACAGTATTTTCATGAATTCACTAGTTTTTATAAGCTAAATATTTAAGAACATGCTAAGTTTTTGTTTGTTTTTAGCCAAACAGTACAACTTCTATGTACGGTCCTCCTCTCAAAAAACATTTTAAGTTATTTTCCTTTTTTAAACCACTTAATAATCAAGGTCATGTGAAAGGTACAGATCGATCATATTCCTGATCAAGAGGGTAAGTTTTCATTTCCAAATACTTGAAATTGTTCCTCTTCCATTGGGACAAAATGTAAGCCTAAGAATGTGAGACTTTGTAATTAGGCTGAAACACTTTAAATAAACTTTTTTTTTTTTTTACCACCACCTTTGAGTTGAGACTGTTGAGATATATAAAGCTTGTTATCTTCAAGAATTTATTAACAAATAATCCTCATTGCTTCTTATTTTGATTTTGCTTATTCACATATTGAGTAATATTAAGAATGATGTGCCAAATTATATTTGTTCACCTTGTTTCAAGGAAGACATCTATCAATCTAGTGGCAACCCTTGATCACCTTTACTTAGCAAAGCAGGGAGAAAGAGGCCAAAGATAGGAAATTCTCTCTTGTCTCCCTCTCTCTCTCTCTGTCCATATATATATATATATTTCCAAATCTATACTGAGACATATATATATATATATATTTCCAAATCTATACTGAGACATATATATATATATTTCCAAATCTATACTGAGACATATATATATACATATATTTCCAAATCTATACTGAGACATATATATATATATATATATTTCCAAATCTGTACTGAGACATATATATATATATATATTTGGCATTTCCAGATCTATACTTATATCTATCAGCATAGATTTGGCATTCAGTAAATCTGCATTCCAGTTGGGGCTTAGGTTACAATGTAATGTGACATAACAGATCAGTTAATTTCTCTGAGATTAATTTTTCCTGATCTGTAAAATGTTAATAATGTAAGATTTAGTGGGAAGATTTAAGAAGTTAATTTATGTACATGATTTCCAGGCTCTAAATTATTATACAAATATTATTATTATTTCTTCTGGAGCTAATATTAGTAATTACTACTATGTGGAACATCAAGTCTGACATATGGCTTTCCCAACTTAGAGCCTACATGGCTTCTATCTTCATTGTTCAATTACTAAGAGTAGACTGGTCATTTTTGGTGTGCTCCTATGTTATCCTAATAAGATACCAAATATCCTGGTATGATAACCATACTTTTTCAATGTAGACTTGCCTAGAATAAGAATTATCTATGTAGGACTAAGACAAATTAACCAGATCATGTGGTAGTATACCTCAACAATGCAGTTATGCTGTTGGAAAAATATAGATTGTTTTTGCATCACTTGAAATTTACATATACGCACACTTATTTTTTTAATTATTTGAAATCTTGTCAAGCAACAGTAGACATATTCTACAAGAACATACAAATTCATATTTGTATAAATATTGACTACTGTATAATTTACTTCAGATAAAAGTATACTGACATGAGATTGAAGGGTATCCAGGAGAGACAGTAGCAGCTATAAGGTAAGTTTAAGGAAGATGAAGTCAAATTATGGTCAAAGTCTACTTTAGAACAAATTACTGGGACATAGAGAAACATGAGATAATCATAAAAGGGTCCACCAGGAAGACATAATAATTCTAAATGTGTAGGCACCAACAACACAGCTTAAAAATATAGGAAGAGAAAAATCATAGAGAACTCAGAAGTAGACTAACACAAATATGCCAAATATGACAAAGGTGCAAAAGTAATTCATTGTAAGAAGAATAGTCTTTTCAATAAGTGGTGCTCAAGTAGTTGGACATCTAAAATTATAAAATGTAGATTAAAAAATAGGAGAAAACCTTCAGAATCTAAGACTACGTAAAGAGCTCTTAGATCTGACATCAAAAGCATGACCCAAAAAAAGGAAAAAAAAAAGATAAATTGAACTTCAAAAAATTTTAAAAATTTGTTTTCAGAAAGACCCTGTGAAGAGGATGAAAATACAAGGTGTAGAGGGAGAAAATATTTGAAAATCACATATATGAGATCTTTATCAGATCTCAAAACTCAGGAGGAAAAACCGAGTATTTCATTTAGAAAAGGGGCAAAAATCATGAACAAACATATCACTTAAGAGGATATACAGATGACAAATAAGGACATGGAAAGATGTTTAACATCAGAAGCCTTAGGGACATGGAAACAAAAACCAAAGTGGTATATCCTTACGCAAATACTAGAATTGCTATCGTGAAAATAGCAACAATGCTAAATGTTTACATAGATGCAGAGATAACTGTTGATATTTGGGAGAATGGAAAGTCCATTGCTGCATGGATTTTGTGATAAAATGTACACCATTATCACATTGTAAATGTTTTGTTATGCCAGTTATTGACACAGATTAGTTTCATGAGCCACAGTTGTGTGACTTGAGTTGCTGATTGGACCAACCAGGAACACCATAAACTGTAAAATTGTCAGCTGTGGTAAGACATTGCTGATAATACTGAGAGGAAATATAAAGTATGATGTGGTAAATCTGCTGAGATCAGACAAGAGCAGAACCCCATGCAGTGTAGTCTTCCTCAGCGTGAGACAAAGGGGTCAACCATTTCCAGAAGTCAAAAGTCTGGCATAGAGCAGTATCTCTGCATCAGAAATAGTCTATGATGGAGGATGTGTTGCTGTGCTCAGGGAGAAATGGTAGTATTTTGTGTGATGCAGGCTGAAACAGCAACTTGAGTTCAGTTGGTTTCATCAGATGAAGGGCATTTAACTTGGGCATTTGCATGAAGAATCCAGATGGTTTGATCAGTAGCTGTGATTAGTTTCTGCAGTTCATGGCCCCAATGAGTAGAGTATTAATCTGCCAGTCTGTAGTTTTCCAAGTGGCAGACCAAACACTTGGCTGTTGGCAAGTACCCAAGCTTCAATGAAATCATAGCAAGTTTCATCAAGGTGAGCATAGGCCAGAGTTATGAAAATGCCGTGAGTTCTGTCCATTGGGCAGAGCAACCACACCATTTTCTGTTCTTCACTACTAGCATTGAGGTTGAACAGATGCAGAAGCCCAGGGGATGCCATTAGTTTTCAGCTTAGCCAAACCATCAATGGAACAGGCCCACACATTTAGGGGAACCTGTATGAATCAAGAGCCCCATGAACATAGCAGCTTTCTATAAGACAGTGGTGTGGGAGATTAAATTGCTCCCAAAGTGGTTGTTGCCACTTTTCAAGTAAAGTGGAGATATGGGGGCCAATGCCAGGCCAGTTGCATTGTTGAATATAACATTTCTATTTAAAAAGTGAGGCTTGTTGGGTCCTTCCTACCTTGTTAGTTGTTAAGTCCAAGTTAACCAAAGTTAGGCATTCAGTTTCAACAAGAACCCAATGGCAAGCCAATAACTGCTTTCAAAAGGAGTAATCCTGGCAATCCTGTCATGGAAGGGATGATACCCAAGGGCTGCCTCTACATTGAGGCTTCCCTCTTTGACAAATGCCCAACTGACAGAGGCGTCAGTCATAGAGACTCAGGGTTCAAAGAGGTCATTAGGGCTCTGTGGAGGCATAAAGACAAAGAGTATGCCATAGTTTCCTCGATCACTTCCAATGCAGACTGTTGCTTTGGGTCCACACAAAGGATGCTGATTTGTGCATTGTTCAATATGAAAGAGCAAGAAGAATGTCAGTGTTTTGGTTTTTGTTTGTTTAGAGAGAGAGAGTGCACATATACGTGCATGCACACAAGTGGAGGGGTGAGTTGGGGAGGGGCAGATGGTGAGGGAGAGAGAATCTTAAGCAGACTCCATGCCCAGCACGGAGACCAACATGGGGCTTGATCTCACAACCCTGAGCTGAAACCAAGATTTGGACGCTTTACCAACTGAGCCACCCAGGTGTCTCAAGAATGTCAGTGTCAAGCACACATTGTCTCTAGTACCCCGAGTTCAAGAAGATGCTGGGCCGTCTATGTGGTGGCAGGGGCTAATGAGATAAGTTTTTCCTTGACTGCCAGAGGGATCAAATATTTTGAATCTGTTCACTTAGTCCCAAGACATTTAATTTGTCAGGCAGGTCTGAAATTTTTCAGGGTTTATTAATGCCCTTGCATGTGGGATTGTGATATCATCACAGTCAGGGCTGTTAAGAATGATGATTCTGATTTGCTAACCAACAAGATGTCATGTGTATAGTGAAAGCTTTGAACATAACCTTTGAACATCAGAGGGTAGAGACATTCATGCTAAATGCTGACCAATCATCAGTTGCAAATGAAAGGAGGACTTAAGGAAATGATTTACATGTTGCATTTTTCCAGGCTTTTCCTGATCTGGAGAGTCTCCCCTGGTACTTAATGTGCTGGGGAAGAATATGCATTTAACATCAATTCTTACCCTACTTTTAAGTGGAGAAACAACATTACATTTAATTGGCCCAAGGCATCACACCAGAAGGTCACGTTGCTCAAACCCTATTAGTTAATTCTGGGTGTCTTTTTCTTCCAAGGTCTGGAGAAGATTGTGATTTGGGCACACATATCCATCAAACCCATAAAAGTTTGATTCTCTTTCCTCCCCCAAATTCCCCAACATACTTAGAAGGAGGTGTATGGTCTTTGATCCCTCTTAGAGTAATGGAGATGTTAGCTCCTCCTTTAGTCATCTGTATTCTCCTTAAAATAACTGAGATCATGGTGAAAGGCATGGGAGCCGTTGGTGACACATAGAAAGTGGCATCACCCCATTGAACAAGCCTTCCCATTTTGTTTTAAGCAGCATGGTGGCAGCTCATGGTCAACCAAACAAACTTCCAGTAGGCTTGCCTAGTACTCTGTATTGGACAGTAGTAAGAGTTTCCTAGCTGATATCATCTCTTTAGGACTTAGAAGCCCTTGACTTAGCATTTATAGCCACATTGCTTTTCTGGATGGGGTCACAGGGTTTTGTGCCTTTCTGGCTAAGTCGATCTTGAATCACATAGGATGACATTCTTTGAGGAGTCCTCCATAATCCAAAGCATCTGTTGCCCCATTATGAAGATGACATTGCTTAAGTTCTCTCTGCAAGTGAGAGAAATTTTCCAGGATGTGAAGGAAAATTTTAATAATTCATCTAGATTTTTTGTGTGTCCGTTTCTATTTTATAATGGGTCACCTTTATCAGTATTGAAAACTCAATCTGGAGGAGTAAGAGTCTCTGAATATTAATTAGTGCCTCAACAGTGGTTTCCCACAAAAGTTTGTCTGTCTCAGGGAAATATTCTAGAGAGGGACAAAGCTCCCTTACAGCAAGACCCACTGCAAAAAGCTCTGAGACTGTCTATGGTGTTCTCTGAATGTATTTAAGATTGCTATGATAGACATCATAGATACAGGAGCATCTGTTTCCATGCCATGCCATGCCATGTCATACCGTGCCATTCCATTCCACTGTTTCGCCTCCTCATTTGATCAGTGATCCTGACAATATTCTGATTTCACTTGGTTTCTGTTCATAATTGTCACATTTTTTTTCAATTTTATGCTCAGTGTGGAAACATGTCTTTGTAACTGTTGTCCAAAAGGAAGAAGAACCTTCTGTCCCTCTAGGACACCTCTTAGGATTAGTTGTTACAACTGCTGATGAGATACCACTTTTTCCTTGACTGCCAGAGGGCTCAAGTACGTTGCATCAGTTCACATAGTCTCAGGGAATTTAAACTGGATAATAGGTCCCTGAATTTCATCTGGGTTTATTAGCCAATAGGGCAGATTAGTAAGGAAGTCCTCCACCCAGAGGAGTGTTAACCATAGTTTGGGCAGCCCTCTGGTACTCCACCTGTAACCACCTCCCTAGAACACCTCATTTAACTGGCAATAAAGTAAAGAACCATTTATTTACCACTAGAGTACACAATTTTGTCAAAAATGTTTAGTGCCAATTCCCAAGGACTTCTCTCAGATCTCATTAATTGGCCCACAAGACCCTCATATTTCCTTTTTTAAAAAGCCATATCTCTTAATATCTCATCTTCATCATTAAATCTGTCCAGAAAATTGAAAGGTTTGTGATTTTATTCTTTTAAGTACACGGTATTCTCTAGTTTTATGGATGCCGATAGAAGACACATAACCCAGGTCAGAGAAGGATGAGTGCTTATTACTCACAGCCATAATAGTAGCAAGAGTATCGGCATGTTTGTGCTAGTTCCTTGAGCCTCGGTTCATATGGCAATTAAGACAAGGACCAGAGGATGCTTGCACAAAATTACATTACAGGAGAAGAACTCTGAGGGTCAGGATTTCAAATCTTTTATAAATAGCACACACATGATTGTCCTTAGCTCTGGAGGGAGAGATGATCTTTTATCATACTAGAGCATAAGAATATCCACCCTTTGCTATGGAAGGGTATACTAACTCTATTTCCAAAGGCTGTTTGCTATACAAACAACCTTGTAAAAATAGTCTGGAATAAAGAGCAATCAGTGCTTGGCTTGCAAGACTTGCAGCCATGCAGAAGACCCATGAAGAATTGCCTTCTAACATTGAATAATTCAATTAAGAACCAATATAAGTGAATTTGGTAAGACTAAATAATGCTTCTGGCAGAGGTAATTAGATTTTAAGCCCTCCTTTTAACAAAATGTGTGTTTGATCACCTTACATTGTTTCCTACCAGCTTCTAGGCTTCCACAGTAGCTCAAATCCTTTTTGGTTCCATAGACACATTTTGTCTCCAGATTATTTGGCCTCTACTTGGGGTTCTCAGCTCTTGCAGAAGGGTGTTTGAAAGCCTGGAGTTTTCATAATTTGAGTTTGAATGGCCCCAGTATTTGGGGAACTTTTTAATGGTAAAACCTCAAATTTTAGAAATCTACATAGCAAAGGCATGCTGTATGTGCTCACTGATAACACTTCAGAGGTCAAGGAAATGGAATACTTGGTTTATATGTAAATGATAGTAGAAAAGGAACAGTTTTTCTATTAAAACACTGTCTAGCCCATATTGTGGCATATACATAAAGTAACTCTTCTAATTGGCTAATCAGATGGTATTTCCTGTGAAAATCTGTTCCACTAAAATGATGATATATGACAGGAAATGTCTCTTTAAGATGCTTATGCTTAACATGACTCAAAGCCTTAAATCCTCAATTTGAGAGAGAACAGTATAGTTAGGCCTCATGCCCCATTTCCTCTTTCATTAATTTTTGCTAAGGGGGGTTTCTGACATGAAGGAGAGAAGTCCTAGGGCTGTGCACAATGCTTTGCCCATATTGTAATACAAAGCTGCCAGATGCATCCCCTCCAAAGCAGGGGATGAAGGTCAATGGTAAGAGCGCTTGTTGTGAAGCATTTTTACTGACTGCATTATACCTGCCATGTCAGCAGTACCGAGACTCACCTCTGAGGTTCAGCAGAGGGAGGATAAAGGAAAGGAGAATTTCAGGTGGTAATTTAGTGCAAAAGAACAGCACTCAGGGAATAATGGTGGTGCTGAGAACTCTTTGTGCCCTTATAAAAGGTCATTGCATGAGGAGTATCTGTTTCTCTCTCTCTCTCTCCCTCTTTTTATTTTATTTTTTTATATTCCTCTAAAAGGAACAAAAGGTGTGTTTTTTATGCAAGATACATTTTTCTCCTATTTATTATTCTCCTTGACACCTCTGAATATCCTATTTTCTTTCCAGCGAATTCAGGAAACTTGTTTCCTTGATGTTAAAGAGACACAGAGAATGCATGTGTGTACTTGTCTGTGTGTGTGTGCATGTATGAACATGTGTGTTTGTATGGATAGTTTTATGTTTATATGTGTAGTTGTGATTAGAAATCTTGGAAGCCCTTGGGACTTTGATTTATCAGCGTTTTCTGTTACAGTGATTGGAATTCTGATAATCGTGTTAAATTTCTTCTTTTTGCCTTGTGGGCTCTGGACTCTTCTTTGATCTTCACTGTCCTACTCTCTGTGGTTTTATGGCCTGGATTTTGCTGCGATTGAAACAGTGGACAGTAATTATGAAGGAGAGGATGTGCTTGGAGCTAGAGAACCAATTAAAATAAGTTCAGTAAGATTAAATAATGCTCGAGGTAGAGGAACATTTACTTAATTAATATACAACAATACTGCACATACTATATATAATCTTCGTTGACTCAATTCTTTCAGATCTGTCTTTATGCATATGTGTGTGACTCCATAAATGACATAATAAGACTATAATCTTTATTGGTATAAATGCTCACTGTCCTTTCGTGTGCATAACATAACCACCAAATTATGGAAGGCCACATTGGCAGGGCACACAACTGGAGTCTGAACCAGGATTGGGCCTAGGAACTGAGCCAAGGGATTATTTTTTATTATTTATTTTTAAGATTTTATTTATTTGAGAGAGAGAGAGTGAGCGAGAGAGAGAGGGAGCACAAGCCAGGGGAGAGGCAGAGGGAGAGAGAGAGGCAGGCTCCCCACTGTGCAGGGAGCCTGATGTGGGCCTCCCTTCCAGGATCATGACCTGAGCCTACGGCAGATGCTTAACTGCCTGAGCCACCCAGGTGCCCCAAGCCGAGGGATTATTGAGAAGGAGAAAAGAGTAAAGCAAGATCTGGACATGGAAATTAGGCGAGAGAAGCAGGCTTAGAAAGTAGATGTTAGACTGCCAAGCTGAGTTCTCAGCACATAAAGAGAAATGGGGGCAGAGCACAGGCATCAGGCAGGGTTCAAGCTTGAGATTTGTCAAAAAATAAAGCAAAGAACAGCAAAGCTTTTTTTGTTCTGTTTTGTTATAGTTAAAGCCTAAATTTTTACTTTCCAGGGTCAGGAGCCCATGCAAATGAAGGAGTTCTCTGAGTATTACTTGAATAAAAAAATTAAATCAGGTTTTTCAAAGTGTTACAAAGAGGCTATCATAGCTGGAACTCGTTCATGACTGGTTAAATCCTATCATTTATGGGTAAAGAACATATTTTCAGTTAGGGTCTGGCATACTAAGGTTACCCAATGTTCTTGGTGGTGTATGATTTTCAACTATTAGAACCAGTTATGAAGAAACACAACACTTAGTTTTGTTGTCACTCATGCAGCTATAAATAAAGAAAAAAATTAAAGAAACACAAGAAAAACTAAATAAAACAGGAAGCGTACTTAGACCATATGATAGGTTGGATTTTCTAGTGGCAATGCTGAGATGGGGGTTGGAATGTTAGTCAGGAGTCAGTTCCTTTGAAAGAAGAGAGGAAAGCAAGATTTGTAAAGAAACTTCCAAAGGAATAGTGTGACTTCACGCGAGGTGGCCCCTCTGCAGCTAAGGCATACTCTCAAGTTGCTGTCTGTTGACCAGATGACCCACAGCTGGGTTGCAATTCCTACCCTACTAATTATAAGATACAACCCAATAAAAACATGTGAACAGATACTTCACAAATGAAAATTCAAGAATGTCCAGTAATGACGATTATATTCATCATTATAAGACAGAGTATAGTATTTGCATATATCATTATTCATGGCAAAATATAAATTAAGACCACACACACAAAAATCACTACACAGCAATCTAGATGACTAATATTACAAATAATAACATTTTCCAAGGGTTGGAGAAGATGTGGCTCAAAAGGAATGCTCATATGTGGCTAATGAGATTTGTAGTATAACTACTCCAGAAAAGTTTGACAGTTACATAAAAAGTTAAAAAACAAAACTACCATATAGCCCAACAATTCCACTTTTTAGTAATTACCCAAGAGAAATAAAAACACATAGCCACACGTGTATATGTGTGAATGTTTATGGTAGCTTTGTTCATAATGGTCTGATACTAGAGATCTGCAAACATCCCCAAAATTTTGTCAAGAGATGAATGGAATATGAATCATCAATGTACAGAAGCAAAAACTGATGCATGTAGTCTCAAAAACATGATGCTGAGCCAAGCAAAATAATGCATACTGTGTGATTCCATTTATATGAAACTCCAGAAAAATGATCTAATCTATCGTGACAAATCTGACCAATATTTTCCTGAAGTTGAGGATTAAAAAAGAGATTGACTAGAAAGGAGTATAAGACAATACTTTGAGCAAAGGGAAGACTTCTATTTCATGATTTTGTTAATATAAACATTTGCTACACTTTATCAAACTATATACCTAAAATAGGTATTTTGTGTAAATTATACTTTAATATAATTATTTAAAATAATCTGGAATTTTAACACCTTTATTGAGACGCTATTCATATAATTTCCATATATTTGAAATGTACAATTCAGTGGGTTTTTTTTTTTTTAAAGATTTTATTTATCTATTTGACAGAGAGAGACAGCGAGAGAGGGAACACAAGCAGGGGGAGTGAGAGAGGGAGAAGCAGGCTTCCCAACAAGCAGGGAGCCCGATGTGGGGCTCGATCCCAGGACCCCGGGATCATGACCTGAGCCGAAGGCAGACACTTAACGACTGAGCTATCCAGCCACCCCCAATTCGGTGGTTTTTAAGTGTATAATGGAGTTACACAACCATACCCACAGTCTAAGTGTAGAATATTTTCATCATCCTAATGTACTTATTAGCAGTCTTTTCTGTTACTTCTTCTTTTATTTTCTCAATATATAGAAAAAAAAGTATTAATACAATAAGTTCATATTTACATTATTTTGTAAGCATTTACCTATGCCACTAAAATTATTAGCAAATTTAAAGGCTGTGTAATATTGAAGTTTATGAATGTGTCATATTTATTTAAACATTTTCCCATTATAGGATATGTAGATTATTTCTTTGAAGCCCTTTGAGAAAGCAGACTATAAGATATAGAACATATTACAAACTTTTTGTTTGTTTAAATGAAGACATTTATATTATTTTTCGCCCTGTTATTAATCTAGAAAAATCCCAAAGGTCAATAATGAGTAATAATGAAGAGTAAATATGCATACAGACTGAGAACTATTCATATTTTAAACTAATACAACTTTTAGTATTCAACTTGTGATTAGCAAGATTTGGGTGGACTGGATCTTAGGGACAACTCTTTAAGTTTAGAGGTCAAAGAAAACTATGTTTTTTTTTGAATCATTAGTTCAAAGATTATTTTGGAATAGAAAAAAATTACAGCAAAAGAGTCAGTAGAAGTTACGTCATTTGCCCCTCAAGGAATCAGTGTATTTCCTCAACATATTTCTCTGTAGGAAAAGATGAGAGTTGTAAAACAGCAAAACATGAAACAAGATTTCTTCTCTTCTTACCTTGTCTGGCCCATAGTGTTTAAAGAGGAATACTCGATGAATCTGGGGAGGGGTGTCATCTACAGGACCTTGTCCCAGTCACAAAGAAGGAAAGTTCTATAGGTGCTTGTCTCTACATGGTGTTGAACTTGCCTTCAGTAATGTGGTTTTCTGCTTGAATGATCTCAGTTTACTAGACTTTTTCACATGAACCTTTTTTTTTTGGATAGTCAAGGAGCTCTGTGCCTGCTACTGGAACAAGGCTATTTTATTATCAGTGTGAACCATAATGAGCAATTGGTATTCTCTCAGCATATGTGGATAAAAAATGACTTCTGTAATCAAAAAGGTTGAAGGCCTGGGAAACTCTTTTTCACTTAGAGGGCTAGAGAGCCAGTATGTAAGAAAATAAATGAATTATTTTCAAATAAATGCAAGATAAACCTTGGCATTGCTATCCCATTTACGGAGATAAGTGGGATTTGTCTTTTAAGGTACACAGGTTCCTATCTGTTCTAGAATTGTCCTACCAGAGGGATAAACATTCCTTGATTGGTAATATTACTTGAGATGTCAATTGGATCAACCTTTTACTTTATGTGTTAGGTTTTTTTTTTTTTTTGCAATTTTAATATTTTTTTGCAATTTTAATGTTTTTTTTGATGTTGTTAGAAGTAGGGCAGTAGATAATTTAATCTCCGTAAAGACTCTTGTTTGGTGATTAATATTCATCTCCTTGAAAAATTAACACTTCTATCCACAGGACCATTCCAATCCTGTTTAATTCTGTGTTACTGGCTATGACTATAAATAGAAACATCTGTTTAAGAAAATATATGTAGTCTCAAGCCCTAGAGAATACTGTTTCTGGATTAGTTGATTCAAGACTCTTTTTGTATAGGTTTTATTCATGGTCCAGGTGCCAGGCACATTTATACATATTGAACATAGATAAGGTTGCCCTAAAATATTTCTCTTCGTTATTAATACATTCTGAAACTAATTTATAAAATCTAATATTTTCATCCTTTCCCAAATCCCTAGGGCTCTATGGGGAAAAATAATAATATTCTGGGAATAAGAATACTGTTTGAAAAAGGATTAGTAAAACCCATGGTATGGATATTACCTTTAACAACAATGAGATCAATTTAGAGATTTGTTGATATATAGTCAGAAAAAAATATCCTCAGCCCCCTTGAAAGAAGATCTCTGAACCCTGCACAATTCACACAGACTATAGGAATATTTTCATTAATGAGAATTAATAGTCTTTTGTTTTCTTTGGGAAAACTTTGAATGCTGACTGCATGAAATAAATAACTTTTTATTATCTTGAATTCAGATAGATCTGGTGATAAATAACTTGCTGTAGAACTTTTCTTAACTTTAAATGTTGTCCTCATGGAAGCTACTGTTGTACTATTTCGGGCCTCCTAGATGTAACTCCTGCAGATTCAGGGATTTCGGGGATTCTTGTCTTGGAGTCATTTGTCTTTGATCTCTGATGCGCTTTTTTCTGTACCTTCCTCAGATTACTTCATGTGCTCTTCCTGAGGACTTCTCAGATTTCCACACAATCATTTGTAACAGCTAGGAGATTTAAATAAAATGTGTATTTGCATTGGTTTTGGGAAGGGAATCAGAATGAAATTCAGTAGATCTAGACTGGGCACTGGGGCTCTGATCTGCATCTTAAATAAGCAACCCTCCTAATTCTGATGCAGGTGGTCAAAGACCACTTTTGAGAAGCAGAGTTTTGGCTTATGTTGGGTCTTCCCAATTAGACTGTTGGGTTCTTGAGGATTCTGTATGAAGAACTCAGGGCACTGCACATGGTTGGCATTGAGAATACATTTCTTAAATAAATTACTGCTACATCCAGCTTTACCAATATCTTCACTTGCGGCTTATTCATACACTGTGGATTCTTTGTTGAATATCTTCTTCGTTCGTTCGTTCGTTCCTTCCTTCCTTCCTCTCTTTATTTTTTCCTATTTGTATCTTTATTGTTTTCCTATCTCTATCTAGCTATTTCTTTATTTTTCTTTCTTCTTTATTTTCTTGTATTTTTCCTGCCTCTACCAAGAGATTTTCTCAAGGCCTAAATATTCTTGAGGGAGATTCCTACAATATGAACTCATTGCACCTGGGCTAATATTTTAAATGATAATCTCTTTCATGGAATCCCTGTTTCAAACAGGATTCTTAGAAATGCTTATTTTTAATTGGTTATCAGTTGCAGCATAGATTTAATTGTTGCTTCAATTGGAAAACACAGCATGAACTTCTGCCTAGCACTTGTTCAAAATTACGTTACTGTTTTGATGGGTAAAGTGGTAAAAATAAACCCCTTGCTGGCTTTCTCTGGGATATTGTTTGTTGGTGTTAATTGAGATGTGGAGCCAAGGCTCTTGACATGCAGAAATAAGCAAAAGACAGTGTAAGAACGTTTCAATAATGTGTATAGTATACCTACATTACAGAGAGATGGATTGGACATTAAAAACATGTATAAGTGATTTCAGCTTTTTTTTTTTTTGTTCAGAACTATATTTTGAGAGAAGTATGCTATTCACCTGAAAAGTTGAATTTTTCTGCAAGTCTTCTGTGAACAAGAGTTACTTTCCAGCAGTTTCCCATTGAAATGAGCTAAAATACTGATCCAATGCTATGCCTTTGTGGAGATAGCAGGAGTGACAGTAAAACTGTAGAGAAATAGTAACTTATTCCATAGCCAATTTCTATATCATTATTGTAAATTTACCACTCAGGAGTCACTCTATCTTCTCTGTCATCTTCAAGTTCAGAGCAGTTCCTTAGGAAGACGGTTTCTGTCTTGAGAGACAAGATGCAAAATACTATAACATCTATTGAAAATTAAATGGGAGGACAAAGGTAAATTGAATACCCTAGAGATGTGATTAGTTTGCTCATTTAGAAGTTCATGGATTACCTCTGCAGTCTTGGGTGTTGAATTTAGGTTTTCAAGAATAAGAATGAATTACAATAGACTTGATGCAAGTTAAAATAAATATGAACAATGGCATATCATGATAAAGTTAGAAAACACTGCATGTGAGCTTTCTTTTGAAAATACAGCAATACTGTTAGTTTAATAGATTGAATTTTTCCCCTAGCCTAAGAAAAGGCAAAATTCAATAGAATAATCTATAAAGAAAAAATAAAGCAGCAGAACTTAATTCACATTTCTCTGAGCCCATGTGAAATGCCCAGCTATAAGAAACAGGAACCCCATTCTCAAATGCTTTTAAGAAAAAAGATGGGTGTTTATTTGTATTACAAATTGTAGCTATTATCCTTGAATTCGTGCAAAACTTAACAAAATATTCTTTTTGAGGTCCGTAAATATTGATGTTATTTGTAGTTAAAATTAGATAAATTGAGAAATGGTCATCGCTGGATGCTCAGTCATTCAGAATCCTGAAAGCTAGATAATTTTGTGAGGAGTGTTCTAAAATATCCAAATAATGTAACAAGTAAATCAATAGGCTTTAAATCAATCATTACACAGATCTGGATGTACATGTAAAATATGAAAAAGTTAACACCTTTGACTCACAAGTTCTTGATGACTTCCCATTGTTTTTAAGATGATGTCCAAAACTTTTGAAAAGGCTTTTAAGAAATTTCGTCTCTTAAGAAAAGAGGGGGGGGCACCTGGGTGGCTCAGTCAGTTAAGCATCTGCCTTTGGCTTGGGTTATGATCCCAGGACCCTGGGATCGAGCCCAGCATCGGGCTCACTGCTCAGCGAGGAGCCTGCTTCTCTCTCTCCCTCTGTGCTCTCTCTCTCAGGAAGATAAATAAAATCTTAAAACAAAACAAAACAAAACAAACACTTAAAAGAAATTTCATCAGCTAAGGGGTACCTGGATGGCTCAGGTGGTTGAGCTTTGATTCTTGGTTTCAGCTCAGATCATGATCTCATGGGTGGTGGGACTGAAGCCCATGGGCTCTGCACTCAGCGGGGAGTCGGCTTGAAGATTCTCTCCCTCTGCCACTGCCCACTTGCACACATGCTCTCTTTCTCTCTAAAATAAAATGAACTCTTAAAAAAAAAAGATTTTGTCAACTTGTACAAAATATTCATAGTTCGTTATTTTTTATAGCCCCACTCAAACTAGAAACAACCCAAATGTCTGTCAACAGGTGAAAGGATAAACAAGTTGTAATTAAGAAACCATATAGATGTGTCAAAAATAATTATTTTAAGCAAAAAGTAAAAGAATTCAGAAAAAAGACTATGCACTGAATGATTCCAAACATATAAAAGTCTATTGTGTCAATGAACAGATGAGTGACGGTCTTGGGACAGTTGAGTGGGACATTTGGGAGGGGTGGGAAGAAGGAAATACAAAAGGACAGAAAGAATCCTTTCTGTGTGATGGATATGTACATTAACATAATTGAGATGTTGGCTTATAGGGCATATACATTGATGAAACTTACCAAATTTTATACTTCAAGTACATGCAGTTTATGGTATATGAGATCTCAACAAGTTCTTAGAACAAAAATTTACTCTTTATCAGACACCCTACTAGGAAATTTTGTGTATAGTCTTTAATTCTTATGAATATTACTGAAAGGTATACACTAGCATATTCATTTTTAAAGTAAAGAAATAAAGCTCATAGAGATTACATGAACTATAAAAGGTTACACAACAAACATATTGTGAATTTGGAATCAAACTCATGCTTTCTGGCCTCAAGCCAGAATTCCACCATGTGGTTTTCTCTTTCCTAGTTTGAGCACCAACCCTTCCTTTGCAGGCTCATCCCCAGCCTTTTGATTCTTCTCAGCTCAGGCCTCAGGCATCATCTCACAGAAACAAGCCATTGCCAGGGTGCTTGGTCCCAATTCCTGATCCACAAAATTTGTGAGCCTAACCCAGTGCTGTTTTACACTACCGGTCTTATGGAGGTTTGCTATGCAGAAATAGATAAATAAGTACTTATAAATCTAAAAGATATGACTTTCATGCTAGATGGGTCTTCCCTGGATTACCATTGCCTGAACACTAAGATAAATTTCAAGATATCAGTTCCTGGTTGGGATAAGAAATAGGCTTTATAGGAGAGAGGACACATTAACAAGGGGAAGTCTCTAATGGAAGGGACAAGTGTCCTAATTTTCCATACTCCCTAGTGGCACATGCCCAGACTACTGTTCTGTTGGACAAGGGCCGTGTATGTCTATATTCCTGAGGTCTTGCTCCTTTACTATTTAACTAGGTTACTTTGCTGGAACTTCAGTAACAAAGAACCACAAATAAGTGGGTTAAACAACAGAATTATTATTATTATTTTTTAATGGTTCTGGAGGCTAGGAGTCCAAGATCAAGGTGTTGGAGTTGGTTCCTTCTGGGGGCTATGAGGGAACACTCTGTTCCAGATCTCTCTCAATGGCTTGTAGATGACTGTCTTCTCCCTGTGTTTTCATATCATCTTCTCTTTGTATGTTTCTGTGTTCAAACTTCCTCTTCTTATAAGGATTCTGGTCAGGCTGGACTAGGGCCTACCTTCAAGACATCATTTTAATTATCTCTGCCAAGATCCTATTTCCATATATGATCGTGGTCACATTCTAGAGCTCTGGGGGTTCAGACTTCAACATGTAAATTTGAGAGGGAGGATATAATTTAGCCCACCACATCTACCTTTCTTTCCCCCCTTCATCCCTCCCTCCCTTCCTTCCTTCTTTTTTTTTTTTTTTAATTGTTCAAGCATTATATTTGAGGGGCCATTTTTTAATGGGAGTTTTAGGGAATGTCAGCTGTCAAACAACTGGGCACATAGGGGTGAATGGGATATTATATTCCCATTTTCTAAAAGTAGAAAGCCACTTTTCCACAGGAAGCTGTATTGTGCTCACACCATTGGAGAGCGCTGACTGTCCTCACACCAAACTCAAAAGAAAAAGCCATCACTACTGTCAAGGAGCCAAATTAAAGCTTCCTAGAATCTAGTATTTAATCAGATTGGAAGTGTTTGGGGGCTTCTAGCATCGGTGAGGAAGCACATATATGTCCCTGTCCCTTGGAGAGGTGGAGGACAGGGTCCAGACATTGATTCCCTTTGGCCCTAACCAAATTGGAACAACTCAAGCACCCTTGGACTCAAGCAAACAGAGGCTTGCCCTACAAGCCACAAACAGCAAGGACAAATTTACTGTAGCACATAGGGATCTCTTTCTCATTTAATCTATCCCTCAACCTGTGCTCCCATTACTGACACTGTTTAGGCTCCGGGTTGCCCTCTATCTTTACAAAAGGTGACTTCATTGGAATGCCATGAAGGTTTGTGGCGTGCACAACTGCGAACGGTAGACAGTGTCTTTTGAAAGAAACACTGACTCAGAGCAATGGAAGAGTTCAAATGGTGATATATTTAGGTGAGAGGAAAGACAAATTCAACTTCTCAAATCATCTCTCTTTGATAGCAGGGATGCAATAGATATTTCTGTAACCCAGGACTGTCTTCAAGTCCATTTACTTGCTTCTCTTTGTGCTCTAATTTGGTTTGGAGATACAAATGATTAGGGCAGAATTCCCATTAATTGAACAATTGAATGTGTCTGCCAAGGCTAGTTGGAAATCCAAAACATTGCATATTACTCTTATATAGGTCCAGACATGATGTGATGGAAACACGTTCCTGGTTATTTACCTTGGCAGCTAAATGGATATGAAATACTAGAATTGCTTTTAGTGAATGTGGTTTCATTTTAATGGAAATACTTAATATAGTTTAATTACATTTAAAAGAATGGATAACATTTCAGCCAGATTAAACTTTTTTTATTAGATTTTAATTTGTATTTTGTCATTTAATTTTAATAATTTAAGCAAATATTTTGAAGATATAAAATGATTATTCAGTTTTTTTAATAGTTTTATTTATTTACAGTTTTCTAAAAAAGTAAATAAGCATTTTTATATTTGCATTTACATTTTAATTTTTAATCCTTTAGATCAGGGGTTAGCAAACTTCTCTGTAAAGTACCAGAGAATAACTATTGTAGACCTGTGGCCATGCCTTCCTCAGTCCCAGCTCTTCAGCTCTGCTGTCTTAGTGGGAAAAAAGCAACAGTTGATACATAAATGAGTAGGCTTCTCTGGTTCCAATAAAACTTAACTTACGGGGGTGCCTGGGTGGCTCAGTCGTTAAGCGTCTGCCTTCGGCTCAGGTCATGATCCCGGGGTCCTGGGATCGAGCCCTGCATCGGGCTCCCTGCTCAGCGGGAAGCCTGCTTCTCCCTCTCGCACTCCCCCTGCTTGTGTTCCCTCTCTCACTGTATCTCTCACTGTCAAATAAATAAAATCTTTTAAAAAAAAAACAAAAAAAAAAACTTAACTTACAGACATAGAAATTTGAATATAATATAATTTTCATGAAATGTTCTTCTTTTAATTCTTTTCAATCACTTAAAATAAAAAAAAATCTTAGTTTGAGGGCTGTGTAAAAACAAGTGTCATGGGTCAGAGTTGATTGAACCCTTTCCTGGATCATTATTCTCAGCATAACACAAATTATATGAACACATTGATTATTACAAGAAAATGAGTGATTCTGTAGATTGAAATCAATACAAATAAATTTCATAGAATAAATATATAGTTGCTTATGAATTATCTTTGTCTTTACTTTATTACTCATCATAGCCAGCTCTCATCAGCAGAACTGAGAGATGTACAAAATAGATCATTCAACTTTGACATTTTTTGAAATTTTTGTCAAGCAGAAAACATAGCTGTATATGTTTTGTCTATATGAATGCTTATTTGTCAGGGTAGGAAGATAGACCATATTTTATTCAATGGTTTGTTGCTTACTTTATAATTTTTAAAGCTAACAGGCTTTTGAATGAAGTATGTTTTGGATATTTTCTCTCCTTAAGTGCAGTTTCCCTGTTTGCCCTGATCTAGTGATTCTCTTTCTGACATTTCTTTCTTGGCCCACCCTGGCTTTTGTATCACCTCGTAGAATTCTTTGTACCTCTGTAGTTTCTCTGATATATTTCTCAAGACTGTGATTTCTCAGAGCCAGACTTCCTTTTTACCTTGGTAGCAGTCTATTGTGAAGGGTGGTGGGGATGAGTGATGGGAAGGCGGGGGGTTGTCCTCTAAAATTCCCAGTTAAAGAAATATATGAGAGAGAAGGAGAGAGAGAGCGAGCGAGCACAATCTCCCTGTTCTCTCCAACTCTCTGTGCTTTAAACAATAAAGAGAGAGAGAGAGAGCACACAATCTCCCTGGTCTCTCCAGCTTTCTGTGCTTTAAACAGTAAAGGCTTTCCTTTTACTCACACATGCCCACTGCTGGTCAGCAGGGTAGATCTGCTCCATGCTGACATTCAGGGACCCACTCTCAGAGAGCAGTAATCATAACAGTCATAGTTTCTTAGGGAAATCCCAAAAGGTTCTTGCAATGTGTTGGGCTTAATAGGCACTTTCATATAGCTAACAATGCATTAGGCAGAAGGAGCCACGTGGCTTGCCCTTCCACAAGGGGCTAGGAAGATGGAAAGACAATAATATTTTGAAAACAGCAGTAGTAACTACGACAGATACAAACTTATAAATGTCTTAATGGTTTTTCCTTTCAGGATGCCTTACTCTCCAGGGAGCCTCATCCTTGACTAGGTACAAACACATTGTGTCTTTACTATTCTTTATAAGCTCCAAAGTCAGGATGCTTCAGTTGTCTTTGTGAAATTTGTGCTGGGATGTAGGTTAACCAGGACTGTGAAATTTAAGAAGTGTAGGATATTTGAGGCATGTTGTTTTGTTCATTTCATCTCGTTTTTTGAGAGGAGGGAATAAATGGCATTAGCCATTTAACATGGGTTTTTAAATTATGCTTGGTCTTTAGTTTAAGATTGCATATACATACTTCAGTTTTTATGTTACATAATTGAAAATTGTAGCAAAAGGTATTTTCTTTACTGAGGGCAGTGAAATTCCATCTGAGTATTTGTAGTATATTATGATTTGCAAAGATTTTTAGTTTATTCCAGCTAATATGGTGTAGATTTAATGGATGCAGTTTGTGATTGATAATGCTTAACACAATTCATTTTTTATTTATTAATAATTAGGTATTAATTTATTTCTGCTAGTGAGATCCAGATATGAACAAAATAGAGTTTTATTGTTGTTTGTTTTTGTTTTTTTTTTTTTTTTAGTGGTCATTGATTTCCTTGATAGTATTTGATAGCATTATCATAGCTAAGAATGGGAGTCAAAAGATGTTTTTGGTAAAATAAAAAGAACAAAAAAATGCTCATCACTTCTTTTTTTGTGTGTGTGTGGGAAGGTAGGGAATACAAAGGTCATAGTGAAAGGGTAGGGAGTGTTGATAAAAGATGCTCACATCTACTGCTGACATTACTCAGCATCCATTATAGGTTTGGGGACTAATGAAGCACCCTACATCCCTTA
The DNA here is from genome assembly GCF_054177405.1 of Leptonychotes weddellii. Lineage (NCBI taxonomy): Eukaryota > Metazoa > Chordata > Mammalia > Carnivora > Phocidae > Leptonychotes > Leptonychotes weddellii. The sequence continues at coordinate 11,217,474 of NC_138381.1, read as the reverse complement.
CCTCAGATAACCTTCCCAACAGTTCTGTGAAGTGGGCATCCGAGGAAGTGGAGGCCTGTGAGGCATGTAGTTACCCATGGTCACAGATTATAAGAGTAGACTCAGACCCAGATGTGCCAGACCCGTGAACTCTGGTTTTTCTGTCCTGTCATTCCCAGTCTCAGTATTTCCAGTGACGTTTAACTGGGAAATCTATTCCCTCCCTACCTGAAACCACAGACTGAAATAACAAGCTCTACAAAGTGCTCTAGGAGTAGATTCTAATGGGATAATTGCAAGACTAGCATCATCAGGGACTCTGAGGCCTTGAGTCTAGGTGGCTCGAGTTGGTCACTAGCTAGATGGCTTCCCCAAAGGAAGGATGCCACCACTAAGATGTGGATGTTGTGTTCCTGGCTCAAAATGGGCCATTCAGAAGACCAAGGGTATTACCTCTATCCAGTGACTCTCATTACCATAGAATGCAATCGAAGTATTGTAGAGTTTGGCTATTGTGGACATCAGAGTTTAATGTACAGCCCGAAAATGATCTGTTGTTAAAGCCACTGTCACTGGCCTGTGTTTGTGCCTATTTGTTGATAGCCTCTATACCTCACCCCAGGCGAGCCTCTCAGGGGGTCTCTTCACTCAGGGGTGGCAGGAGCGGGGCAGTCCCTCCTCACAAATACAGCAGATTTGCAGACCTTAAACAGATATTTATGTTGAGATATTTGAATTAAACCGTGATGAGAGAAAAATAAAACCCCTCTTTCACTTTTGATGAGAAGCTTTCTCTTCTGAAAATTGAAGGCAGGAGGGTAGTTAGGAAGTGAAGGGCAAATATGAATTTTCTACAGAATTGTGTTTATTTTACTGAGAAGAACAGTTTTTTCTTCTCTCACAAGGTATGACGCGTAAGAATGTTGACTTTCCTAGAGATCATCTTATAAAATGCCTAAGTGACATTTTTCTTACTCTGTGAATGTTTACTTCTGTGCAGAAATAGCCATGGAAAATTCCTGGCACAGAATATCTATTTTCTGAGCTGCCTAAATGGGGCAGGTTGTGAAGACCAGGTTGGATTATTCAAGGTTGAAGATTCAATTTGCTCCTTTTGCCTATACCTTTTCTTGCCTTTTGTCCATTTCAATACTCATGTTAACACCTACATTAAAGGAGAGGAAGGCAAAAGGAAGTAAAAGAAAATTCTTCGCTTTTAGGTGTTAGTAATCTTTAAGGTTATTAATCTTTCATTAATGATAACTCTGATCAAAACCATGTCGAAATTTCCCTTTTGGTGGGAAGCTGATGGTTTCTTTTCTCTTCTTGTCAGGTATATTTCTATTTGACAGTTACTTGCAGCTGGTGATTGTATCACAAAAGTAAAGTTATTTTACAGGTTCATATATCTAATATTATTTATTTCTTAATATGCACATCACACCAATCATTTGTGATCTGTGATTATTTATGCCAATTTATTGTCATTATCATATTATTCTTATGTGTGTTCCAGTTGGTGACTATTTTAGATATTTCTGTTTTTCAAAAAAATGTTCTTTTTGGGATTGCATGCTTTGAAATTCTTTTAAGTACTAGAAATAATAACACCACTAGTTATTTGACGCTGAAACAAAAGGAGAGCTAACCATTAAATAGAAAGGTATCGTGAGCCACAAATAGGTCTGTTTTGATCTTAGTCAGAAGTATCTGGACCTGTAAGGAAGAGGTTCTTTTGGCTCAGTTTTATATTTCTATGGATTAGGGGCTGCCTTTCACAGATGCTTCTGCCCCTCACCCATTGTCCCTTCTAAAATGTTCTATTCTTACTCTTCTAATTAAGTAACATGTGGTAGGAGTGGAATAAAATATGTTGCTGATGATGATTTGGCAAAATAATTAATAATTATAATGAATAGTTTTACTGTCAGTGCTGAACACTATGTTACTTGCAATGAATGCATTATGTAGTCCTCATGAGCGATATAGGAAATTGGTATCGTTATTGTTTGCATTTTATAGACGAGACAACTGAAGGTTAAGGCAGGTAACTAATCAAGCTGGTGAGTGGTGGGATCAGAATTTAAACCCAGCCAATGAGATTGCAGAGCACATGCTCTTAGCCCCTGGACCAGAGAGCCTGAAGTGTTTGCTGAAGACGGCCAAGGCATCCTGCGTGGAAGTTGTGACCACAGGATTAGAATGAGGTTAAGGTACCTAACTTTAATAAAATTGCACACTTTTGCAATGAACACTGTAGCAGTCGGCATAGAGTCCAGGAATAGGACAGACTTTAGTGGTATTTAAGCAACATTTTATTTTATTTTATTTTATTTTTAAGATTTTATTTATTTGACAGAGAGAGACACAGCGAGAGAGGGAACACAAGCAGGGGGAGTGGGAGAGGGAGAAGCAGGCTTCCCGCTGAGCAGGGAGCCCGATGCGGGGCTCGATCCCAGGAACCCGGGATCATGATCCGAGCCGAAGGCAGATGCTTAACGACTGAGCCACCCAGGCGCCCCTAAGCAACATTTTAAAGAGATGATTCTCTGATTCTACAGGACTGGAGGAAGTAAAGTCTTCCTTGGACTAAATGTCCCTAGAGTGGAAAGTGACCTTTCTTCAGGTTACCAGATACTCACGGCCCTTCTACAGAGAATATTGTTTTTTCTGATTGCCTGTTTGCCAAGTCACTTTTCATATGCAAGTTGGTTTCTAAACTGGATATGCCTCAAAATAGAGAGTGACTATCCAGATATAGCTACTTTTGGGTGAAAATAATTTGACACACTGGCTCACAGATGATCTGTAGCATTTTTTATTGTGCTGATCACCCCAACAGAATGTATGAAACCAAGTTTCTGGATCTGAGCAGAGGTATTTAGGTTCTGATGCCTGGTGACTCAGTTACAATCCTTCCCATTTGTGAACCTTAATTACATAGGGGACCCTATCTCCTGGCTTTTGATGTTCCTGCAGGCTGTGGGTACAATAGAACATGTTTCTAATCTTGCTTTAAAAATTAACAACAACAAGATATTAGCACTTGGAATGTATGATTTTGGTTTAGGTACTGGTCCAGTGTTGAGTGGGGCTCTAGGGTTCATCCAGTGTATCCCCAAGCCTGCTTTCTACCCTCATATTTCAGTTTAAGCCTCTTGTTGGGATGCCCTTTGCCAACTCTTTTGAACAAGCTTAATCTATTTCATAAAAGAAGCTGGCTACCAGATGATATTTTGGCCTAGAACAGTGGTTCTCAAACTTGGCTACACAGTAAAGTAATTCCAGGGAGCTTTTAATAATGCTGGTGCCCAGGTCACATCTCATACCAATTCAGTCAGTATCTCTGGGGATAGAACTAGTGTTTTCAAAACTCTTCAGTAATTCCAGTGTACAGCCAAGAGTGAGCAATACTCACCTTGAACAGATAGTAATATGTCTTAAGTTGAATGGTTGTTAGTAATAACTTTCCCTTCTTATATAGTACAAATTTCACATTGACCTTCATCATATATTACTTACTCTTATAAAGTGGTTGAAATGTGAAATAAACATAATAAAGAGAGCTTTAGTCTGATTTTCTAATCCTCATGTTTTTGTTTGTTTGTTTTGCTATTTATTTATTATATTCATTTGCAAATTTGGTTTTGGAAAACAAATCTGAATGGAACAATAGTAAAGTAAGGGACCTATTTTCCTTTCATGGCTTTGGCATAGTTGTTCTTTATAATTCTGAAAAAGCCATCGCAGTGACAGTCCGTACCCTAATGCAAATTTGTGCCTACATTTTCGTAACAATTTAGTGAAATGATAAAATGGTTCATGCATGCATGTTTATATACATATATTGCTTTTCTTTATTGCTCTAATGCATTTTCTATGTTTTTGATATAATTTTTATGGAAAAATCAGGGCAGCCACTTTGCAGAACTCTTAGGTAATAACATTTACATCACTGCTTTGGTGAATGTTAACTTTTAGAGTTATGCGAAGGGGAGGATCTCTGCATGATGTGAGGAAAAGTAATAACTATTTTGGTTTTGTTTGTGTTTTGTTAGGGTTTAAGATCTTTCTTGAAAAAAATGTTGATGCACCCTTTTATAGGTCTCCTTCCACTGCTCACACACACTCACACACACACACACACACACTCATACAGGCAGTTCTTCAGGACGATTAGGAAGTCCAAGAAACTCCCTCAGTGGTTGCCTCTAGTTCACCTCCCACACTGTCATACTCTGGATTCTGAGAGCTCAACTCTAAACACCTCTCCTCAGGGTCCACGGGAACTCTTCATGGGCTGAGCCCTGGACTTTCATACTCGCCTATTTCCTCCTTCTTTGCCAGACTGGACAAAGTCGCCATCTCTGTCTCGGTGTGCCCCTCACTGCTGTGTCCTGGCACTCCTCTTCTTCTCTTCATGCTCTAGACACCTCATGGCCATCAGCGTAGCCGTCTTCTGTGAAAGCTTTATCCATCTGGTTGGATGCAGAAAATTGCTATGTAGGAGACCTAAAATTTCCTTTCTAACCCCAGTCTTCCTCCAAAACTTCATGCCTGCCTTTCCAAGAGCTTTCTGAAACCAGTGTTTCCAGAGCTCTTTAGTCCTCTGTGCACCACACGTGTCTGGGAATCATTTCCCGAGTTGAGAATAAAGCACATCATGTGCACTGACTCACCCTCTCTGTTCTCATGTGTGCGTGCTGCACTTGCCAGCGTCTGGCTGTATCAAGATGCAGTGGAGAGGAGCGGAAACGGAGAAATGATGGACCCAGCCCCATCTCAGTCGCCAGCAGGACGTGAGGGCACATTTTTGACCACTCTACATTTCATTTTTCTTACGTGAACACTGGGGTTGATTGGCCAGAGGATTCTTACAGTATCTTTTCTACCTTATGTAGATGCCTATCTCTCGTTTGCCTTCATAAACTAGTGGGCTCAGGGCAGTCCTCCCGTTAGTTTAGCTGCTTCTCAAACTTCCTTTTGTGGCAACATAATTGGTTGAACCTCATACAGAAAGTGATACATTCCAAGAGTTCTTAGAAGTATCTTGTTTATTTCCTTCCTCAAAAAGCGCTCACAGAATTGCCTTCTTTACTGGCTTACCCAGGAGATGCCCCTCGTTATGACAAGACTGAGTTGGACCTGTGAGGTTTTAGTCGGCTCTTCCAGAACTATTGCTTTTCTGCCAGACTGCCCACTGCCCTCTCACGCCTCTTTAATTTTCTAAAGTGTTAGCAATTAGCACTGATTTGCTTAACAAGGTGCCAAGCCAGCCACATCAGCCTTCATAAAGAGAGAAACCCAAATGTTGGAAGATCTTTATTTTTCAACTTTTTGCCTTCTTTTGCCAAAATTTGCCACAGGGATTTCTGACCAGCATCTTAAATTGCATGTGAAATTATGTAAGTAGTCAGATAACCAGATAACAAATAGGAATTACATGTGCACCAGGAAGGAATAATTAATCTGGGAAACTTAACATTTATGCCATATCAGTGTTCCTCAGGTATTAAAAAGAACAAAAAGAATAATTTTATTACTCTGCAAGGAATACATGGCAATGTGCTTTTCATTCTGAAATAATTAAATAACTTCTATCGATCCCCTTAGGCACATGGTTACCGACTTCCTAATTATGAATATATTTCTCCCTGGCTGATAGCCAACTTCCCACATGATATTCCTCTCCTTTATTTAATATTTACTGAGCCTCAGTTATGTACAAAGCATTATATTCCTAAGAAATTCTCTGGCGTTGCCCCCTTTTTGGGCCAGTCCTTTTGCTTTATTTGTAGATCTGCACAGACACATAGTCTTTAAATTAACTGGCCTAAACTGGGGCCTTTGGGACTCACTATATTGAAGGAAGACTATTTTCTGTTTATTAATTGATAGTGTGGAGAGGAAGAAAAGGCTATCTTGTACTAGGAGTGAGGGAGCTCAACTGTTAACCAGTCATGCCTCAGGTGTTTACTAAACCTTAGCACTAATGGCCCAGGAGAGGATATTGTTTTAATGATTTCATAAGCTATGTTAATAGGGAATTCATTAGCAAACAAAACAACAAAACAGAAGAAATATTTCCTGCCTTTCAGTGGACCTATGCTTTAGTGTTTGCTGTGGAGAGGTCATTGAACAATAGGCTCATTGTTTTCAAGCTCAACACACAGAAATCTCCCCTCTGGTTTGTTGTTTTATACTGATATAAAAAGATTAGCTTAGGAAGATTAAGTATGGGAGAAATACAGTAATTAAAAATATGATTGTATTCCAAGAGAATACAGAAGAAAGATAAAATTGGCAAAATTCATAAACACTGTAACGGTAATATAGAATTAAAGAAATTTATCAAATAACTTTTCAGAGTAATAGTCTGGCCCTGTGGATTAAATTTTTGTCTGTTTGTGCTCACCACCTTTCCTACCTACTATATGCTGACCTCCCATTGCTCAGCCCAAGCACATAGATACCCTGCCCCAATTGCAGATGGCAAAGGTTCATATACTTGAGTGGGAAAGGGTAAAAAATAATTTTAATTGCTCAGTTATGCAGGTTATTTATGGAATAATCCTTCATTCACAGATATAATCTCAAAATGATTGATATCAAGCTCTTATAAAAAGCCAGAGTGAAAGAAGTACTACTTAATGAAATCTTGAAGGCTGTAGAGCCAAATCTTGATACTCCACGTCATAGCCATAGATCAAACTGCACTTTAGCTCCTGAGTTGATCACAGAGTCACCTTCACTAGATTATGTTTTAATATTATTCCCAGGACTTTTATGGGAGAACACTGCATCTAGACAACTGTATCAAAATCACAAGTATACTTGCCGTAGAAGTGTATGGGCTCTGTCTTCTTTGTCCTTCCTTGTCGTCTGTATAAAGTCAGGAATGTCTCAGAGGAAAGCACTAAGAGAACTCATGGTTCTGAGAGGAACTGGTTTTCTGTCTCCTGTTAAAGAATTGTGCTAATAATCATCTTTCTTTTCACTTTGGCTGCCAAAAGATCAGAGTAAAATTTTTGAAACTGCAATATAGCAAATATGTTTGACCTTTTTATCTGCATTTATAAGTCTTCTACCCCATGGTTTTGATTTTTCTTTTTCTCCTTTGTCATCATTTTCCTGAAAGCATTTGAGTGATATGATCTGTGAAGTAGGCAATATACACATCTCTGTTTTTCTGAGGAAGATTTTAGATATATGTTGATTAAGTGAATTATCCAAGATTTCACTGTTAAGCTAAGATTTAAAGATGGTTATTTTCATACAAAGTCATGTTCCCTTCACATGAAATCACATGAAACCATGGGCTCTCAGTGGGAAGGGGATGGCGGGGGGAGTGATCTTGCTCTCCTTGAGACATTGGGCAATGTTTGAAAATAAATTCAGTTGTTGCCACCTGGGGGAGGATTGATACTGGCATCTAATGGGTGAAAGCCGGGGATGCTGCTGAATGATTTAAAATGTATAGGCCAAATCTGCTCCCCCTCCAACCCCCAACTGTAAAGAATTATCCAACTCAAAATGTCAGTAGTGCTGAGGTTGAGAGACCCTGCATTGAGATTCATTCTCTTTAATAGTATTTTTAAAATAACTTCTAAGTTGCCATTCCTTCTCTTCCTCATTTGTAATTTTCCTTTTAACACCTTTGTCAGTTATCCACATTTTATTAATATTTTTCACTGTACTAACTTGTATTAATTTTACTGTGTTTCTCACTTTTCATTTTCTTTAATTCCACTTTTATTATTTCTTTTCTGTGCTAATTTTTTTCCTTAACTCTCAAGATATGTATTTGCCTCATGGCATACTTTATACATTATTTAACAAGAAAATAAATTTAAAGCAGTGGAACATAAAGTATTTTGGCTTCTGAAATTGAGTACAAAATCTTTGGTGGCACGGATTGCACAAGGCCCTTCTCATTGTGTAATTCACTAGACGAATTCTCCAGTGCAGGTCTCCCCGATGGTAATCTTCCAATTAAGTTCATTTTCTTCAATGTTTATTCTCCAAAAGAATAAAGTTTTGCCTCGTTCCCTCATGAAGAACATAGATTATTAACAATGACTTCCGGTCTCACTTCTTTTTTTCTCACAGGAAGTTATCTTTCTGAATGAGGCAGCATAAATCTTCCAGGCATTTTCTTCCC